>NW_022601467.1:16684962-16686419 GCF_009176505.1 Sitodiplosis mosellana | reverse complement strand
AGAGAGAGAGAGAGAGAGAGAGAGAGAGAGAGAGAGAGAGAGAGAGAAGAAAACGAGTATGTGAGATTGTTCACACCAATGGAGTTTTCGGTGGAATTCTGCGCGCACTGTTGGAAGTCCATGTATTCTCTCGGCTCAGGGTCTTATCAACATGGAAATACACTGTCATTGCAATTTACACTCGACATTGCACACATTACAACTGGCATGTGTGTGTGTGTCGGTTTTGCAAATGGACATTGTTTCTCATTAGGATGTGTTTTGCAATCGAATTCGAGATGTAAAATATCCAATGATTTGCATTTGAGAGTAGAACGGTTTCGGTTCTTGGGTTCTTGTGGTCGATTCGGTAAATTTAACTGGGCATTGTCATCGATCAAGCGCAAAACAGAAGAAAGTGAACTTTGTATGCTTTGACATATAAGTCAACTTGACTTGAAAGTTTTTTTTTCTGGCATGTTGGATTTTGGCCTTTTTTTTCTTCTTTTTCCGATTTTTTTTCCTTCATTATGAGTGGAGCATTTATCGCCTCTTTATTTTCAATTGTGTAAGCACATAAGGCAATCGCCCAGTCATATATTTTTGTGTGTTCACTACATATACACGCACACCAGAATCAATCGAAAGATAGATAAGTGCACATGTATTTAGTAAACGCTTTTATAGCTTATATAGTAGTAGATGACGAATCGGTATTGAAATGAGAAGAAAAGAAAAGTATTCAATATATATGTATCTCCCTCCATGTGTGTGTGTGTGTGTGTGTGTGTATACAGAAAATGCGACAACAAAAAGAGTCTATAATAATCGTCTCTCTCGTGGTAGATGAAACGCGCGCGCTGTCACATATCAATAAAAGCCAACAACAAACCACACGATACTCACTGTCGATGAATATATATACAGAAGAAGTAAAAAAAAATATCATCGTATCATGTATGGAACAGAAACACACAATTGCAAAACATTTCTCAAATGACGAACACGACGACGTGTTCACATTTTGAAACGGTATTTGGTCGATTTGTTAATGCGAATAAGAAAAATTCTTCACAAAACTATAAAAAAAAGCACACACAAACGCACACGCATACACACACATACACTCGCCAAACACCCAATAGCCAAAAGTTCAACAATATGACACCGCGCGAGCAACCGATATACTTTTTCCAAGTCTTTTTATATTTCTTCTCTGTTTTTTTCCCTTCTGTTTAGCGTTTTTTTTCTTTTCATTGTTTTACATCATTGAATTCATTTTTGTGTCATTTTTTTTCTTCATTTCGATTTGATTCGATTCGCATACACAAATATGCATACGTGTATGTCTCTCGACTGTTACGCGCGCATTTTTCGTTCCCTTTATTTTTCATCAGCTCTCATCAAAATGATGAGATGGAACACAATCACGATTGGGAGAGAGAGAGAGAGAGAGAGAGAGAGAGAGAGAGAGAGAG
>NW_022601467.1:16503744-16684952 GCF_009176505.1 Sitodiplosis mosellana | reverse complement strand
AGAGAGAGAGAGAGAGAGAGAGAGAGAGAGAGAGAGAGAGAGAGAGATAAAAACGAAATCTCTATTGACATTCATTGTTATTGCATTTGATATGTGTGTGTGTGTCGGTGCTTCGATACGATTGCTTCAAACAAAACGGAATTAAATTGCTAATCAGAAGCAGGCTGCTCGGAAAAGGCGATCTCTACACAGCAGCAATAGCATCCGAAACGCTGACGACGACAACAACAACAACAACAACAATAAACGAACAAAAAATATGTTCCACATCTAAATAATTCGTTTTTATGCTGGTTGAAGAGAGAATGAGAAGCTCAACAAATTTACTATTATTATTCGCTAATGTGTGTATATGTGTAGTAAATAAATTGAAACGATTGCGATTGTGACGTACGCATACAAAGGAATGTAGCAATGAGCACAGAACACAGAACCGAGTGAGAGAGAGAAAGAGAGAACCATATGCACATGAAGTGTGTGAGTGTGTCACCACTGGCTGTGTGTTTGCTTTACTGATAATATTAATAAGAATTACTTGAAACGATTGACTTTTATGACGACTCAAAAAACTTGAATATGAACCACCTCGAAATGCAGTAAATACAAGAACAATAACACAACGTACATTCTCATTCGTATATACACACACTCATAATCTGTTATTTTATTTTATTTTTTCTCTACTTCTTCTCTGTAATATATTCGCTTCTTCGGCTCCGATGTGTTCTCGAATAAACATTCGCGTTTGAAATTGTGCTCGCGGAGTTATCGTCAGCGAGTGACATGTGTGTACAAACGTTCTGAATCTGTGCGACCGTATGTGTGTCTGTATCAGAGTGTGAGTGTATCTATATGTATGGGTTTGTGTGACCCGTGATTACACATCAATGAATTCAATGTGGTTGCATATTTTGTAGTTTACTTTTTTTTCTCTTTCCCATTCTTCTCACTTTTCTTTGGTTCTATCACTTTAATTCTTTTTGATTTTCTTGATTTAAACAATGAAATGAAAATAGGAAGAAAAAGAAATCTTATCAAATGCTCAAAATGTTCTCAACCAAATTTCCATTTTCATTCCGTGCGCTTTCGTTTTTTCTCTTCTTCTTCTTCTTCTTCTTCTTCTTCTTCTTCTTCTTCTTCTTCTTATTTTTTGCGAACGACACACATTTTTTCACGCTGCTACTGTGAAATGCAATTTCCAAAACAAACCGTTTATTTTATTTTCTCCATCAATTGGTTACAAATTGCCATTCAAATTCAGTTCATTGATTATCGAATGCACTCGGTGGTTTTCTTTCGATTTACTCTTTCGGTATGTCAACGTAAATTTCGTTTGAGCGATATCAAACGAGAAAAATCAAATGTTATGAACTTGTCATCATCATCATAATCATCATCATCATCATCATCGTCATCATTATCTGCATTTGAATGATGTGTTTTGCATTCAGTCGCACACACAACAACATTTTTTTTTATTTTTTTCTTTCTTCATCTTCAAACCGAGCATTATTTAATATCGTCGATTCGATTTTGATTTAATAATTAACTGCAACTGATTCGTCATTGTCGTATTACGTTCATTTTTTTCTTGTCTCTTTACGTTTTGTTCAAGTGTAGTAGAGTGTACTATTGTTTCTGAATTAGAGTTAGAATTTGTTGTCATTACTTTTTCAATTGAAACAAATTCCGCCTTTGGTTTGGTTTGGCCTGTTTTCGATTCTGCTGCCACGGGATTGTTGGTTGAATTCCAAGTAATTAGTTTAAATTAAAAAACTTTATCAATACATAACAACTGAACAACGACAATTAATTCTTCTTTTTTTACTGCCTTCTTCTTCTTCTTTCGCTTATTATTATTTGTTGGTTAAATTTATTATTTTGTTTTTATAATATGTGTACAAAACTCAATTTGCGATTTAATTTCGTCGGACGAACAACAACAATAGCCACACAACGAAAAAAAAAATAATGTGAAAAAGATTTTTTTTTGTATTTATATTTCTTTTTTTATATGTATAAATTCGAAACTTAATGCATATAATATTGTTTGTTGTATTTTCGTTTGCCTTTGCTATATGTGTACGCGAAATGTATCTTTTTTGTGTGTTTTTATATTATTACTAGTTTTTTTTATTTGGTTTCAGTGTGAAAGAAGAAACAGTACTGTCATGAAGTACAGCACAAATGATACTAGCTGGGCTCTCTAGCTTTGACGTTATATGTTTTGTAACTGCGGTTGCAGAGGTAGAGAACCATTTACTGTTCGAACCGTATGTAAATTATATTTTATGTACACGCTCGCGATACACGCACACATCGTTAGACTGGGGCGCCCGTATGTACACGGCTCTCTCTCTCTCTTTCTCTCTCACTTAAGTTCAGCGTGCAAATAGTCTATGGAATGTGAGTTTTTCTCTCTCTCTCTCTCTTTCTCCCTCTCACTCTCGCTCGGTCTCTTTGACTTTTTCGTTCGCTTTTCGCTCTCTGTTTCGCTATTTGCTTTGCTTTGCGGAGCGCACGAGCCCCGTTCATGTAGTGGTGGCTGTATGTGTGAGTTTGTGACTGATTCGTGCATCAGAATTTCTTATTCGAATTCATTCCGAAACCAACCAACGAACGAAGAAACGAAAAAGAAAAACACACAACAGCAAAATAAAAATATGTGTCGTGGAAAGTGCTTGAATATTGGGCACCGTCGCTGTGCTCTTTCTCTCTGACACTTTCTGAGCGCGCGCGCTCGCCCATGTGTTTGTGTGTACTGAGAGTACTGACAGAAATAGAGAGAGAGAGAGAGAGAGAGAGAGAGAATGCGGCGGAGAAGCTACGCGTTGCGCATAACAGTAGTATTCTTTATGAAAATTCCTGCTTTGCTCTAAAGGGCTTTATTTGCCATTCAGGAAATGAATGCGTACACATGACATGGAAAAAAAAACTCTCGGTACTGTATGCGATGTGTGTATGCTCCAAATGCTTAGGACGCGCGCTATTTGGAGCAAGCAAAACGAAAAAGAAGGAAGAAACAACAAACGGTCATGTCATGATGTGTGATGAGAATGTCAGAATACGCACTTTAATGCGCTTTTCGAGTTCACTGTGTTGCTCTGAAATTTGCTACAAACGCGCGCGCTCTCCAACTCTCTCTCGTATCTCGTATCTGCCACTTTTCCGTCATTCTTGATTCTGTGCGATTTTTTTCTCTTCTGCTTAGTTTTCGTTATCGCACGGCCGAAATAAATGATGATAATCATTACACGCACCAAATATTTTGTCACATATTGCCGAGCGATACATAAGCGTTGGACTGATTTTTTTTTCATTTCATGGTCATTTGTTGACTATTATTATTGCATCATTCCACCATCAAAAGTCGCTCGTGCCTGTCATATTGAAATATTCAAATACGAATTGTGTGCGGCCAACATTAGCAACTACATAGCAATAGACCGAGATAGAGATAGATAGAGTCGCGCGTACAGAGAGAAATAGCAACAGAAAAAAGAGAAACACACAAACACACACACACACACACACACACCGTATAGTTTCATCAAATCGCAATTATGCAATTCCGAGTTCGGCGGATATTTCTTCGGTGGGAAATACTCAATGTGACTAACGAATATGTGTGGCCGTGTTCAATCGGAGCTGTCGATCATATAAGCCACGGCGAGAGGAATGTTGTTGCGAGAGGAATATGATGCGGTTTTGTGTGCCCTGGCACCTAGTTTCTGCTCCACACTCAAATACTCACTCATGAACATGGAACAGTCAGCTGACTGACTCTCGCGGATTGTCATACATTTACATGCATAGCGGTAACTTTGTTCGTTCATTCGTACATTCGGTTAACATACATACACTTATACACGCTCCGAACAATTGTGCATGCCAGTACTGAGTGTATTGAAACCGAAAGCCTAGATTCCTAACCCACACTCATACAAAAGCATACACACGTGCACGCAAGCACTTATGACACAAACATTCGTTCCGTCTCCGTTGCTTCCACAGTGTGCGTTTGCGTTTGCGTTTGCAATGGTTTGTCTCACTTATGCTGAGCACCATGTACATTTAGTTCAACAAAATATCCGAACAAACTACTCGGCCACTTGTAATGATCATTGTACTTTGGCCAAGAATCCAATAATTTTAACAATAATTTCAATTTGAGGCCGATTTTTTTTTTTTAAATTATGAAAAAATTTCGGTTTTCCGTATGGGTTTCATGCGACTTGACGCAAAGAGCGATTTGAATTAGCCGCTAAAGATATTCCAATTCAAGCGGGTTAAGAACACAGCCCAAACACATATATTCATTCATTCTATTTCATTCGAATAGCGATCATAGTCGCGCTGCTGTATGTACAGCTATTCGGCTATGTACTGATATTGAATACGTTATACGTATGCTCTTTGTATTTATTCGGCCATACAAATTATAACCCATTTTTTGTTCCTTTTTTTCTCTGCATTCGGTTTCTATCATCGTCGCACGGTCGGTCTCCTCCTGGTCTGTGTCTCATTCGGTATTCGGGTTGTTCTATTCTCTATGCTCTTTGCACATTGTTTAAACGGTTTTTCTGCGTCGTGAGCTTTTTTGCGTCGCTGTGAAATCTATTGTGCGAATGAGAGTGCGTATCCACTTAAAATACTATTTGAACAATTCAACGTTATTTTCGATTAAACTAATATAACAAAAGTGAGATGGGTTTTGAAGAGGAGAAGAAAAGCAACAACAACAATGGCAACGAGCGACTGAGAGAGAGAATGATTTTTGCTACTTTTCGTTGATGTGGTTGTTGTTGTTGTTGTTGTTGCTGTTGCGTTAAATGCATCATGTGTAGCAAAATTGAAAGCAAAGAGCAGCAAAAACACGTCGATTTCAATTTCAATTTCTTTACCTCAAACACTCAGTGGCATGTACAAAGTGGCGAACGTACGCATATTTTCTAAACGCATTTACGCGCGCGCTGCCTCTCGCTCACTCACTCTCGTACTCTTTCTCCTCATTGCAACATATTCAGTTATTCGGTTGTTATTTCCGTATTCAGATCGATTATGCTCTACATTGAAATGATTGCACGAATTCAAATTTATGTCAGGTACTTAGCGACTAATTCATTCTATCTATTTTTCTTTGAATGTAATTTGTATGCGCGTAAGTGGTCTGCGTTTCATTGTTATGTATGTAGATTCATTTGGTTATGGTTAAAACGGTCATTATAGCCATACGCATATATACATACACTCTACCTCTATCTTTTCTCTTTCCCATCATCATTGAGTGAAATGGACAGAAAAAAAAGTAAATTCGGACGAAATGACGACAGTAATCCGCAGTAGCAACAACGCAAAAGGCAGAAAGTAACGACCAACGACGTCGTCGTCGACGTCGACGACGACGACAAACAAATAATCAAAGTCCATTATGTGACTAATTTCGAATAGTACAATAATGTCATTGTGTACGCATACCATGCAGCCAAATGACCTTTCATCGATCACACATCGCATGTTGTCTGCAAACGCGAACTCTAATATTAACCAAATCGACGTCTTGTCTTGTCTCTTTTTTTGCATTATAATCAACGCGCGTCTGATGAATCGATAGCATTCTGTATAATGTACGTTCTCTCTCTCTCTCTCTCTCTCTTTTGTGTCGCTCACAATTGTTCTCTCGCCCGGTGTGTGTGACTCAGTGCAAAATTTCAGACAGGAGAAAAATAGCACCGTTCGATCTTTATTGAGGTGGAAAAAAAGAATGTCATATTTCGTGTCGATCTGCCAGATCACTTTTCATAACTGGTTGAATACAAGAAAAAACTACTTTTCGCTTAAAAAGGTCGCTTATTAGTGGTGATTAGAAATGTTTCCCATCTGAATGCCATAGAATTAACAAATCACATCCATGAGATTCAGACGATCGAGGAAAAAAAAACGACTACAACAGCACCAATAACAACGTTGATGACAACCGGGGAATTATGTGTAGGACAACAAAAAAAGACAATGCCAACACAAAAATTGACGAACCAAATGCCGGGGAAATGAATTGAGTCTCATTAAAACATTTGATCGTTAAAATATAATGAGAAATAAAATGATATATTACATGAAAAAATCGTACTTTTCTGCATAAACACAATGTGTTTGTGTTGAAAATGAGTTATTGTCGCAGTTTTGTTTGCATTTACAGTTCCACCGAGAGAAGAAAAGCAAACAAGTGGAGAAGTCTCAAGTAATCATCGATAAAAGATCACCATAATGAAGTGTGTAACATAGAACCGAAAATTCATTGACATCTCTCGCCATCGCCTGATGTGTCGCGTAACGATTTTCGATCAATTCCAATGCTTTTTGCTCGTTGATTTTTTGCTTTTAGCTTCGGCCATGTGGTTTTTTCGTTTGGTTGGCGGGCGGGCGGGAAATGCACGAAACAGCCAACGAAAAGAAAATTCATGACAATGTTCGCGAGTAATCATCACATGCACGCGCGCAACACCTGAACATGAATCTCTGCGCCATGAGTGTATTTCGTATGTGTTCGAACGGCGAGAAAACGTTAATTGGCTGTTCACGATACGAAGAGAGTAATGCAGGCCACAAGCGAGCACATTATAAGCCGATTACGTAATTAGAACGTGAAGAATTATTAACAATTTTTTTTGGTCTCTCTCTCTCTCTCTGCCTCTCTTTCTCGGTCGTGTTGAATAGCGGCGATTGCATTAGTCGAAATTCATTTCGAGAAAGAAAAAACACCCGTGAATAGATCGCTAAAATTGCAGTCAAATATGCATTCTCGATATGGATTGGTTATCGAAAAGGGCTTGTCGAAATGTATGTCTGTGTGTGTGTGTGGCTTGGAGATGATTGATTTTTTGTGTATGTGTGAGACTTTTTTTCTCTTGATAATTATCGATGCACGTTTTGGTGTCATTTATTGGCCAGGAAATTTCAACACTAAACAATAACATTTATCGCATATATTCGGTTTTAGTTTTTCGTTTCATTTTAAGAAAATCGGACATTTATCGTCGAGTGCAGAGTACATTGTTCAAAACTCGTTAAAATTCAATAGAAAAAAAACAGCAACAAATACAAAACAAAAGAAGTGCACAGCATAAAAATGATGCATAAGATGTACACACTGAGTTGGGAGATTCCAGTTTAGAGTAAGGCATCACACACATACGTACCCAAGTCAATATCGCATTGGCAACAGCAACAGCAGCAACAACAACAAAATATTGCGAGAAAAAAATTCGTAATGAAAAAAAAGAGAAACGTTGCATTGCAGATAACAATCTGGTTGTGACTTGTATTGCGTCTTATTTTCATGTCGATCTATTCTTTAGAACGGAATAGAACCCGATCTCATTGTCATATGTGCTACGACGTTACATTCTATTTACGCACAAAGTATTCTATTCTCGAAAAGATATCAATGAAATTTGTATTTGAGCGAGCATCTTTTCGTTGTCGAACGTCTAATTCATGTTATCACACTAATGTTTAAAAAGTTGTTTTCAATTATAGAAAACAATAATTTGAGCGTAAATTAACTGAACATTTTTTTTTTGTGCGTGCAACCGCCAAATATACCAAAAAACATTAGTTGAATTGCAATTATCAAATGCTACATTTATTGTACCCGTGTGCTCAATGCTTGGGTTGAACGTTTATTATTGCTTCGTTTTTTTGTTTTGCATTTTCTCTCTTCTTCATTTGTTTTTCGCACAGCAAACGACTGCTAACACAATTGAACATTTTCGACGTGAATGAATAAAAGCCACAGCAACAGCAGCAACAATAAAAAGGCAGTCATGTTTCAGTGTCAAACGATTTGAATATTGAAAATGTGCAGTGTGCCAAAAGGCGTTGCATTATAACCCAAATGATTAAAATACACTGCATTTGTATCGCATTATGCTCCTAATTAATTAACTAATAACAATTATGTTTATTTTAAACGCCAATCCGTGTGCCATTTGTGTACGTACAACAGCGCAAATTTTTGCTGCCCCATTATTTGATTAGGGTTAGCTATGCGAGAGTCATATGTGCGCGAATCGGAAAACTGGGGAGAAATAAACACAAATTATTAGTGCACTAATTTTGACCGCACAATTACGACGGAGAATTGATAAACCGCAAATGAAGTAGTTTACAGGCAATTTCTTTGGTCAAAGTTGTGTGTACTTTGATGGCGTTTTTTTTTTGGATTATTTTTAGTTGTGTTAACATTTGACCGGAAAATGTATTTCAAATCATTTTCGAAGCGAGCAGAGACATAACTCGGTATTCATATACACACAAATTGGTTGCTATACATTAGCAACTATGTTTGTGGTTAGATTATAATGAGAAATGGGAATGGCTTGAATGATACTTATCGATAGTCTGTCCCTTTGAAACCTCTGGAAAAGGTCAGAATCGATAAACATAATCGAGTTTGAACTCTGGATTTGGTATTAGAGCCGAGCCTGCATTAGCGGTGACATCGCCGTCGGCATTTACCATCGATTTTCAAAATCGAAAAACTACTCTCGCTAGAACTACCACAGGAAACTGGACTGTTTGAACCATTTCAATGTTCACCTAAATTGATTTTAAACTTTACCTTTTAAAAGTCAACAAAACATTTAATTAGCATAAAAGTTGAAAGCATTAGTCTTAAATCCACTTCACACTACCGATGTAGTGGCAATGCCCAACTACTGTTTTGTAGTCATGTCGACCGAATCATACTTTATCGCATGTCTTTGTGAAATTGAACGACGACGACGACGACGACGACGCCGATAGCCGCCACCAATGTGCGTGAATGCGAATCAACATTTTGTGCTGTTTGCAGTTCAGCATAAATTTTATGATAATGCATGTAAAAGTATGAGAAGTACCCATTGTCGCTGGCGTTGAATTGAAAATAGTCAGGTTATCATCAAGTGACCTTTCACATTTGAATCTGCTTTTACTTTCAATAGGCACAAACACACATAACGCTTCTTCGCTTTTCTTCTCCTTCTTCTTTGGTACGTTGTTAAACGGTTGCGCGCGATTTATTCAAAAATATTTTTCACACCCAGATATCCGATTAGGTGATAATTTTTCGATAAACACCATATTCGTCCTATGCCTAATCCGCATTGAAGTACGTGCATGATGTGAAAAATTGTAGTAAAAATTAAAAAAATATGTTAACAACGATGAAAATGTGCTTGATTACCAATCAAACGCATACACACAGTCTCTCTCTCACTCTCACTCTCTCTCTCTCTCTCTCTCTCTCTCTCTCTCTCTCTCTGTCTCTCTCTCTCTCTCAGCAGATTATCCAATGCATTTTTTTTTCTCTTCTTCTTCGTCTCTGAAATCAAACTGCAACCGCAAATAATTTTTAATAACCTTACATAATAACTTTTGTTGTTTGTTTTATAAGTATATAAATAAACATAAATTTTTTTTGTGTGAGATTTATTTTTTGTGTCTCTTTTACTATTACACGGTTGCGACCAGTGTTTGAGACAAGGTCATCATTTTTTTTCTCATTTATTCTGTTATGTCATGCGTCGTTTATTTATGATTTTTCTTTCAATAAATGCGCTATTTTGAGTGTTTTTGTGTCGACACATTTGTTGAACTACAAAGAGCTCGGAAAGATATTTTCAAACGAAGTGTACTTTGTTTTGAATTTGAAGCCGATTTGATCTATATACGATTTGTATATGCCATTTAGCAATTAGAAGCATAAGAACATCATCATTATCAGACCCAGACCCATTCACGCACAAAATGCCACTTTATCTGGTCCAGATTATTCCAAATATAATTGAACACGTTTGTGTATCAATGGATTCTCCAGTTCCAACACTAAAAACTCAAGGTTTATGTATCATGTTTATCGATTGTAATTAATATTTGAGTTTGTTTATCAATATGAACTCAACGAATGAACCAGGTTTTGTTTTATAAATATCTATCTCTCTGTACGTACGTTTATTTGTTTACAATTCCATACAAATTGTATTCATATCAAAAATTATTTGAATTTGTTTTTTCTCCGAACTAAAAATGTATTTTTAGCACTACATGAAATGTAGAGCTACTAATCTGCTTTTTTTTTCTCTTAATACTTTTTGAGTGATGAAACAAATTATGGTGAATTTGAATTTTATGCTCATATTTTTTATTTAATTTAAAACGACGAATAATTGCATAATATCTCAAAGCGCCAATCAAATTTTTATTATCAAATGTTGTTTAAAAATTACATTAATTTTTCGTATAATATTTTCTGTGTCTTGGACAGAATTGATGTGATTTTAGATTCTATGCTCATATTATTTATTTAATTTAAACCCTAGGGGATTCATGCCAAATTTTATTTAGCAAAATCTATTTGTATCATTTAAATCATGTAAAATTCAAGCTAGATTTTAAATATTTTGTATTATTTCCCGAATGCGTTGTTATTGTTCATATTCACCTTGAACAATATGTTCTGGAAGTGGGTTTTGGTGGATCCTCAGGATCGTTCAAAACTGCTCCCGGTTCTGGAAGTGGGTTTTGGTGGATCTTCAGGATGGATCAGACTGGGTTTGATAATGCCCTGGTCAATCCTGAGGATCCACTTCCAGAACCAGGAGCGGTTTTGAACAATCCTGAGGATCCACCAAAACCCACTTCCAGAATTTTCGAAGCGATAATGACGTCAACAGATTGGAAATGGTTCTGCTGACAGTCGGTTTATTGAACAAAATTGAGCAAAATTGAAATTATGCATACATATCTGTTTAATATGTTGAAACATAAACAAATTCATATTATTTGTTCATATTTTAAATATGGAAATTGGCGTGAGGCCCCTAGTTTAAACCAAGGGCAGTATATTTCAAAAAAAAAATTCAAACCAAGATGTTGTCATTCATTTTGCAAATAAATATATTACTTCAAAGTTACTTTGATGAAATACATTTCATGTAGTGCGCCAAAAAATAGTTTGTTGTGAAACAACAAAATAGATTAAGAAACTAAAAACTCAAGAACGCAGAGCGGAGCGTTTTTTCTTTCTCGGGTTCCAAAAAGTCTAATGAATTTTCATAATTCCGATAAAGAATCGCTCATAAAGGCTAGGAGAATCGATCGATTTTCAATTAAATTTCGTTCAAACAATTTTGAAATTCCCATTCGTTTTCGTTTTTTTTTTGTCGAGTTCTTGATAATCAATTTGGTTGTTTTTTCCAGTGAGGAGAGAATAACTAAGGCGATAAGAAATGCACTAAAGTTTGGTGATGAATAGAAATATCGATAAGGTTTGCGCCTAAGTTTTTTTTTGCCTTCGATGTTATCAGCGCAGTGCAATGCTAGTGACGAAAAGAAGTAATAGGCGATAAAATAAATTTTATGAGATACTAAGATTGCATTGTTATCACACACTATAGTTGGTGTTTCACATTCATGTTTCCAATTCTCGTCCATTGACAATTTCGACATCTGTGATGAAGATTACTAGGAAAACTTCTATCTTATCTAGAAAATATTATTATGACCGTTGTTCAAACTAGAGGCGTACTACTTCTTTTTGGTTTCTAAACTGTTTTTTCTTTATCTCGATTTTCAATTTATTCTAAAATACTTGAGAATGAACGAGAAAACATGTGTGCTTGATTCGAATTTGATCTCAATTGACGTGGCGGTGTATTGCATTTGCATCAATTATTATTCGAAGGCTGTATTCGGATTCAAAAAAGGACAAAAATAAAATACCTTGGATACGTTTTTTTTATATCGTTTTTGGAAGCAAACGAGTTTGTTGTTGTTTTTTTTTTATTTGCCCAGAATTTTAGGTTCACACACACAATTATTTAAACACACAATTAGAGAAAAGAAAAATACTTACTCTTACTATATGATTAAAATCGTAATTTATTGAAGAAATAAAAAAAAAGAATTGAAAAGAAGGAGAAAAAAGTATGTATATGAATAAAATCGATTTTGTTGAAAGGAAAGTGTGTCAATGTTTGGGGGCTTTCACTTATAGTGATATAACAATTGTCACACTTCTATTCCCTTTCTGCTTGCTAGAAGCGGGCCAAAAATATATGAAAACAATCAAAAATAAGAAGCTACATAAAAGAAAAAAAGAAAAAAAATTATATATATCAAGTGAATAAGTAAATAATTGGCTTGGAATTGTTGGTGTTGATTCTCAACGGATTGGAATAAAAGTTGAACTCAAATCGACAAATAATTTCAAATGGAATGATAAAATGATCGATTGTTCGTCTTTGTTTTTCATTCAATCAATATTTTGGTAAAATAGACGATTGATTATTTGGCTGCTTCGGGCGGACAATCTGGTTGATTCGATGGATGTGCTGCACGGAAGGCTGGATGACTTTCAAGCTCACGATCAATACGTAGAATGATTGGATAAGGGCGCAGATCGACGTGGAACCTATGTATGTATGTCAAATTTCGGAGATGATTAGTGATTGAGAACATAATATGCGATCGATTTAGATGAAGGACGATCGACAGATCGACGTCAACGTCGTCACTTACCGTCGCGCATTGAACACTTGTGGCACTAAACAGCAATCGGCCATTGAAATTTCATCACCGACACAGAATTTACCAGCCGAAGTGGACAGCAACTTTTCAATGGCACGAAAACCACGGGTTATCCAGTGCTGTGCCCATTCCTTTTTCTTTTCTTCGCCTACGTGGATTAAAACGATTAGATTCTGTAGCGGTTGAATGCCGGATGTAATGACTTCGCAGATTTCCCGCACTTTGCATCGCTTGTGTACATCCTGCGGTAAAAGTGGTCGCTGTGGTCGTGTTTCTTCTAGATAATGCATTATCGCTACCGACTCAACAAGTGTGTGACCATCTGGAAAATGGGATTGATAAATAAAGAGAGAAACGTCGTCAAAATCGAATACAGAAATTTCAGCAAAACTTACCGATTTGTAGGGCCGGAACTTGTTCCATTGGATTGACCTCACGATATTCATTGCAATGCTGTTCGCCACCTGATTTGATTAAGCTAATCGCTTTTATATCGTATGGTATTTCCTTGAGATTGAGCGCGATACGAACACGCCATGAGCATGAGCTCCTCCAGTACGAATAGAGAACGGGCTGCGAGGGAGAAGTAGTTGAAGCCAAATCGGATTTAGACATTTTGCTCAAAAAACGAGAGTTGGGCAAATTATTAAAAAGCAACTTCTAGAATGAGATACGAACAAAATAAGGCACACCTTGTAACTGAAAAAATAAAACTCATCAAATCGTCTACGAAACGAAGATATGAAAGGAAAAAATCAGAAGAAAAAACAAGTCATAATAATTTGGATGCAAATCAAAAAAATGTAAAAAAAAACACACACACACAGCATAAAATATAATGATAGGAACGTGTAAAAGCCGGTTTTTTTTGTTTCAGCCCAACTGGATACTAAATCAACACATTCTCAATATAAAAATACGGCATACAGAATTAAATACCACACACTGTTCGGCAGATGAACATCTAATCAAAAACAAACCAATCACGAATATGGATGGAAATCAACACTAAACAAACCTTCGCTATTGTCGATAACGACATAGCGTTATGATACTTTGAGTAATTAATTTTGGGGCCGTTTTTATGTAAAATATGAAAAAATATATTTGGATTCTTCGGATTTATGCTTGGTTCCGATTTGTCGTTTTTGTTTGCGGTGTTTTTTGCTCGTTTTTTTTTATTTTGTTTCGTTGTTTGAGGTAAGAGTGTTGCAGAGATTTCTATTTAATATTCAATCTATAAAAAATGTGCGGTTCAGACTGTCATTTGAGGCGCTTGTCGGTCTGTCTGAGTTTGTGCTGCACACACATCGTTAGGTTGGCATTCGTGCATTTCGAGCTGAACGATTTATGCATTGGCTAAATTCATAGCAAACATTCGAACCATCTCATGCAAATAATTCGTTGGTTTTTATTTTTTCATTCGACGAAAACCGGGTTTAGAATTCAAATGAACTTGCTCAAATATGAATAAACATTTCTATTCATCTTATCGTAACCATTTCATTTAATTATTATAAAATTTTCCATTTCAATATGTTTGTTTGCCCGATAGGCGTAATAACTCTTCTAAACAATTTTGGAAAGTCGACACACAACACATATACGACAGCTCCGGAAAAAAAGACATCTATGCATCAAATGTTGAATTACCTATGTTAAATTGTTATCCTGTTTTATCCTTAAAATCTTTGCAACAGATTCCAATGTTGGTTTTCCATTTGGCCATTCGGAGCGAGAAAGAGAGACAGTGCGGTCGGAAACCGTTCAACGTGCTGTTTCTTCCAAAAGCATACATGTAAAGCCTAAGTGTGTTAGTCCTTGGAATGAAAACGAAAGAAGCATACACACACTTCGTCTGAAGCCAATGGAAACGGTATCAAGGCCAAACTATTGAAATTTATCGCTGAATGAATGTTAAACTATACTTGTTGCATAGACATTGACAAGGTGAAAATCCGAAAATCACATTATACACATGTCAAATTGTATTACATGTTGTACTCGGTGTATTGTATGGATGTGTATGGATGTGTGTGAGTGTGAGTGTGCGTTGCATGGAAGGCAATTGATATCTCGCTGATTATCGAAACCACTGCAATTGAATATGTTGAATAAGCAACAACATTTTGCATTCATGATGAGAACACTGTAACGTGTTTGAGACAAGAATATGTTCCATTCAATTTTCCGCACTCTCTCTCTCTCTCTCTCTCTCTCTCTCTCTCTCTCTCTCTATTTTTTTCTTTCGAAAATAGGAAATTGATTTTCCTTTCCACCCTTATTTTATCGATTTCTAAGTGAATTGAGATTGTGGTTGAGTGAATGGGAGCGAAAGAAAAGTTGTAAATGGCCTCCCTCGCTCTACTGTTCACCTTTTTCGGTGGCCAATGTTGAAACAACCGAAAAGCCATTTCTCAACAAAATCTGATTTCAATTTGAAAATGTTCAATTTCCATTGCATTGATACGATTGGAACGGATGCAATGCAATGCAGAACGTCGAGTAATTATTGACATTACGGATCTCCATTTTAGAAATTAACGTGAAGTACGCTTTTTGGTTTTACTTGTTTGATTAATTCATGTGCGGTTTTTGACTAAATGCATAGGTTTTTCGGTGTTTGTGGTTGTGTGTGTGTGTGTGTGTGCACATGTGCATTTCATTGAATTTTCACACGAGCACAACATCACCACCCGACACACATTGAGATACGTGAACGTTGAATTGAACTGAACCTATTTATGATTTTCACTTTAGAAAGGATTAAAATTTTGTTTTTTTTTCACCTCAACACATCTTCCCTTGCGCTGAATATTGATCACTGCTTAACGGAAACACAAAATTGGTTAAACCAATATGCTGTTAAGCATATTTGTTTAGGACTAATTTTTTTTCGGTGATAATTAAACTTTATGTACTTTCCCGTATGAAATGTGTGGTTTGCATGAAATGAACCGAAGAAGAAAAAAACAAAATCGTATTGCCAACGAGCATTAAAAGTTGGAAATTGTGCCAGTTTAACCGCAGCTATCTGACACATCCTTCAAAAACCGAACTCAAAGTGGATAATTTCAATATTCTCCGAGCGACTCATTCACGCACAAAATGAGGTTGATTCGTTGTTGCATTGCATATTGCTCGCTCTCATTAGCACCCAAAACGTATTGACGACTAATTTGGATTTTAATCTGTTTGGTTACTGTTGAACCGAACACCCAACATTCCACAGTGAAGCCTGTTGATTTCGTATATACATATTGCATGCATACATATAGATATTTCAGAACAACAGCATATTACGCCCCGATGGAGAACAACGACAACAGTTAGAAAATTGTGGTCTCATCATACAATCGCTCAAATTCGAACCAAACAAAACCATAATGCGCCATTCAGAGTGTAGTTCCCCATAATAAGCCTATCTGTTTTGATTAAAAAGTTTTATTTTTTCCCTGTTCACTTGATGAGTAATCAGCTGACATTACAGTCGACAAACATTCGCGTGATGGATCAGAGATGGGGCAATCATTTTCTTGTTCTCAATTCTACTGGCAAAATATGCACCCTCGGTCCCTCACCCATATTCGATGAGTACGAGTACGCAATCGAAAATTATTTAAATGTTTCTTCTCTCATTACCATTATTATTCGAATCAATGTGATTCATTATCATCACACATACATATGTTACCAATATGTTGGGAGTTTTGTAATTAGTCTTGTAACTTTAATTGTCCATACGGGAATTGATAATTGTGTTTTGAATGATTTTGAAATATTAATTAAACCATTACTGTTCTTGTTACTTTTTAATGGGCAATTATGGGTGATGGTTAATGCATGTTATTCGTTTCGATTTGAATTGGGAAAATGGTTCGCAGAATCTCGTTCTTTCAGGTGTTTCATTACAGAAGCGGAACAGAAAAAACCAAACATATATTTGACAGCACTTCCATTTGAAATGGCATTGAATGAATACAAATAAAATTAACAAAAACCAAAGAAAAAATTGAAATTGGTACCGTTCCATAGCTTGAACCTTCAGCTATACACCAGTGAAATTACATATACGTATATGTGTAAGCATGTGTGAGATATTACCTCACACATACACACATGTGCGTTTCCTGTCCCTCGGGCATACAATGCCCGTAATGTATTTTTCCATGGAAACTGGACCGGGCAAAGAGACAGCAACTTGGTGTCTTCGGCGAAGTTGTAGTACTAAAGGTCTACTATAATTTTGCCGAAGACAGATATCTCTTATATCTTATCAATCACACGCAATACGTAAAAAACCGCGAAAACGCGAATATTCGCCTTCTCATTCTTCACGGAACTGAGAAGAGATAAGTGACTCCTGTCTTCAGCAAAGTTGTAGAGCAGGTTGATTACTATTTCCACAGACACCATTTCATTATTACCTATCAGTAACGCGAAAATCTGTTTAGAAAATCCTCGTATTTTGGGCGGTTTTTTTGCGAATTTGATAAGAGATAAGCGATATGTACCTTTAGCAAATTTGTAGAACAAGTTAAGTACTACAACTTTGCTGAAAATACCAATTTGTTATCTCTTATCACAGTCCAGTTTTTATATGAAATACATTACGGGCATTGTATGCCCGAGGGACAGGTATATGTTGCAAACTCAAGGGACAATCATAGTGTTAAATATGGTATTGAGGAAGCCAGCATGATGATAATTTACATAAAAGTCATCCTATTACTAGGCGACAATCTGAAGGATTTCATACGGTTCCTATCGGATCCTGTATTCATAATAAGAAGGATGTGCAGATGAAATGCTCAATGTAATTTTCTATAGATTATGTATCATATATAGTCAACGCGATTGTAATGTACTATATGGAAATGTGTTTATGTTTGTGTGTGAATGTGTGTAGAGTGTTATCTTTCGGTACTTTCTTAGAATCACGTTGACGAGCATGAAATTTGTTCCAAAACCGTCAAATAATGAAATCCGGTTTTGCAGCTGTAGTGTTTTAAATGAGAGAGATAGAACTGAAGCCTATACAAATCAATCACAATCTTTTACAGGAAAAATATGTTTTGTTTTGTTCGTCTTTACTTCGTTTCATTCGGTTTCCCAATTCCTATCTCACTCTCTCTCTCTCTCTTTCACCTATCTCTTTCTTTCTCACGTTTACATTTCGAAATGACACCAAACTTTTTGTTCGAAACATATTTGAAATATTGTCGAATTGTAAACTTTCATTCACGCTGTTATCGCTCGCTCGCGCACGAGAGAGAGAGAGAGAGGTGCGAACGATAGCGATTCGTTTGCAAGGGATAATTTCACAAACAAATAGGATAATTGATTGATAATTGGGAATTCAATATTCATTAGATGCATCGGAACGTCCCGAATGGAATACTTTGTCGTTCGATCCATCAAAAGGCTACTAGGCCCCGCGATGGATTGTCATTATGCGACGGTGGTGAAAAAAAAAAGCGTGGGATAAAAAACGTGAAACAAAGACCATTATCGAGCTAAGTATTTAACACGTATCTCGTTAAACTATCTGCACCGAATCGATGTGTACGATATGCTCTCGTGCTCTTGCTCTCTGGCGTACTTGTTTTTCATCTCGTTGCAAAGCTTCCGAAAAAAAGTATGCGAGAATTTCAAAGCAAAAAAACGCACACAGACACACTTCCACACATCCACGGGCTAATGCAAACCCATTTATGCCAGGACGACGGTAGTGAGATAGAAAAGCTTAAGCTTGAAGCCTTTACTGAAAAAAAAATATATATCAACGAAGTCGCACCGAATTTCCCCTGCCGCACGGAATATTTCATTTGCAAGCTCAACTTATCCGTTTTTCCACTGAAAGCTCGTCGTTATTCCGACCACATCTCTCTATCGGCTGCGTGTTGTGTGTACTGTGCGCTCTCCATCTCGCTCTCTCGTTCGCACACACATTCGGTCGGATACTCATCGCACTGACATTGTCACTTGGTTGCCACCACACACCGATTTGACGATTGTTATACACACTTCGGGGCTTCAAGTCAAGCTTAATTTTATCAAACACACGTAAAAAGCTCTCCAATATTCTTATCGCCTCACCATATATACCGAAGTGTACTCGGGAATGGTTGTGTTGTTTTCGCCTTTTATCAGCGCGTCAGCATACAGCGCGCTCGTACACACTACGTGACTGAAATCGTACGAAGAATTTCTCTCCCCTTTTGAAAAACAAAAATATGCGCTCTGATTTCAGTTCTTCAGTTCTTATCGAGCTATGTTCGGGATCGGAAGCAAATATTGAATAAATTTCGTATCAAACACACACACAATACAGTTTTAATTCGCGATAAACAAACATACAGAGAGGAAGAGAAAAGAAAAATATCGAGAGACGAAAACGAAAGAGAAAAAAAATAAGTAATACGCACAACAAATACACAGTTTTTTCCTTTCTCTTTTATTTCGTTTAATTTCGTTCCGTTCTTCGGTCGTTTTTTTTTCGACATCGTCAATCCGATGGGAATGAATTTATCGAAGACTCAATTTTATTTCTGTGATGTAAAAAAAATACCCAAGCAAAATGAAAGCACGTTTTGTATAAATTTCAATCGAGTAGATAAAAAAAAATGAAATAATCTATATGTATATTGTTCATACAAAATATCGCTATCAATTTTTCACGAATTACGCAAAATAGAATTAAAAAAAAAAAACAAATAAAAAAGAGATACGTCGACGGGAAGTAAAAAAATAAATAAAACAAGATAAAAAGTAGGCAAGGCAAAGAGATTAAAAAATAATGCGTGTAGATGCGGTGATGAATTAACCTTTGGAATTAACGAGGAAAAATTGTAATATCATATAGTGTAAAATCTTATCTGTATCTCTCGAAGTTGAGCCAAGGCTCATCCGTTTTCGATTCCTTCGTTCTTTCTTCCTTTCATTCGTTCATTCATTCATTTTTCTGTTTGTTGCTAAAACAATGTGCTCTTGTGATAAAAATTATTCACGTCGCTGATTGAGATAGACAAACGAGATAGAATGTGTATGCCGTTCTCCGCGCCGCGAATGGAAGCGAAGTGTTCGAAGGTGTTTCTATTTCCAAGGAAAACAAATAAATAAACAGAGTGAATAAATAAATAAATGGTGTATTGGTATGTAAATATGCAATCTATGTTCCATGTTCCAATGTTCAAAATGTTGTTATTGGTGATGTGAGGTTTGAGCGAATAATGTGAATGAGATGTGATTTCAAGAGTCGACTCTCGAATTTTAATTGTTTCCACTGTTTCTATGCGTATGCTTTTGTTTTTCTTTTTGCTTGTTCTCTCAACTCTTTTTTTCTGTTCTTCCTTGCTAAAAAAAATCTGCTCCCTGTGTCTTCTTCATCTGTACTTGTTCCTTGTTATTTCGTTTCTTCGTTGGAATTTTTCTCCTTTTCTGATTTGTGTGTGTGTGTGTGCTCCCGTGTGCCGAATCTCTCAATGAATGAACTCTTGCATCCTGTAGATGCTGTGTGCGAGGGAAGAAAAAAAAGTTTGCGATATCTTCTCCCCGTGATTTTCTCGTTGAAAGTTTTCTTGTTGAATTTAATCGATAAACAAAATTAAATTGACGATGTTGCAGTCAGAAAGAAAAAAAGTGAGCGAGCGCTAGAGAGAGAGAGAGAGAGAGAGAGAGAAAACGAGAACGAGAGAGTGAGACCATTTAGTCAATCGAATGTGGCGCCATATGATGTAAATTAAATATGAAACGGCATGCCGAGCCTGAAATGAAAAGAATGAGATTCTTGGAAAAAGTTTCATTTTGGTTCGTCGTTTGTGTTCGTTGGTTTGCCATCTGAGGCTCAAGGTATTTCCATAAAAAATTGTGTCTGCGGAATTAATTTTAAATTTCAATGCCGATCAAGGAAATGATACTTAGTTTATTGTGTTCGGCTTTGATGACGGTTAGACATAAAACACCCACATGGCCACCCCAGTGCACACGCACACGCACATACACTTGCTAACCATTCTCCTTCCTATCCAATTTCCAAACATAATAATAATCATCAATTGATGGGAAAAACGGATTCGGTTTTTGTGTTGCAACTAAAATAATGTGATAATTTTCCATCTTTTGTTCACTACACCGACATCACTTTGGCGTTCAATGAACGACGGCGGCAACAACAACAAAGAAATAACCAGCACAAAAATCAAGCGCAAATGAAATGGATTTTAACATATTGATTGGTATAAGTAGCTTTTGAATACAACAGCATTCTAATTTAAAAGCAAAATCCCCTTCAATTACAACATAAAACCATGGAAAATCGCACAGAGACACACAGTGAAAGAGCCATATCAAATCCTAATATCAAAATTACCGAGAATTCAAAATGTGTGTAACCGTTTGATTCCATACCGTTCAGCAGCACCAGCAGCAGCATCAACAGCAACGGCAACGGCAACAGCAACAGCAGCACAACACAGCATACATTATTCTACATGTTGATTCATCGCTGCGTATCTTATGGGCTTTTCCACATAGACAAAGACGGCGAAAGACACACCAAACCAGAGATACACAGTGTGTGAGAGACAGATTGAACAGAGCAACGATGCGTTACCCATTCATTGGCATCGAGCTGTGTGTGTGATAAGCAGCACACTTTCCTTTTGCCGTGTACGTATTGGATAGGGTAGCCTAGCTAACTGATGTGATTTTCACAACATTGTTGGCGCTCCGTTCTGATTGTGTACTTGTTGGCTTACATCGCAATTTCGTCTATGTCTGAATGTTTTGATTGTTTCATTATAAAATATGGCTTTCGTTAATGGTTTGAGCAATATAAATGTGCACGGAGGCCAATTTCCCCCCCCCCCCCCCTGTCTTTCGTTCTATATAAATAGAAACGTATTTATTTATAAATCGTCTGCCCCGTCATTTGGGCCGAAGTCAAGCCAATTTCCTGATATACATTCATACTTCAAACAGAGCCACCAAAATATGCGATGGCCACAGAATGAAAACAACAGCAACAAGAGAAAATAAAATAAACGCAGAGAAAGGAGAAGGTGAAAAACATGATTAATCACCAAATAAATGTTGAAGGTACGTTGAACATGCATTGTGTGCACACACACACACACACACACAGGCTACGGATGACACGATGAACTTGAGAATTAATGAATGACAACGTTATAACGAATAAATCCCCGCTTTAATGAATACAAAAGACTCGCAGCACATCGCATGCGAATGCAGTGTCATGTAAATACAAGTGTTTCACTTTTCGAACGCTTCTAATTTTATTTATAAGCAAATTGGTATGCTCTTCATTCAACCTCCGTACCTGAGTTTCATCTTCACTATCTGTACTAATGACAAAAGCACACACACATACATGCACAGAGTCTAACCTCAATTGGAGAGGCAGAACGAGAGTGCATGCGAAAGACGCACAGCAACACCGACCTATGTTGAATCTTATTCGAGAGCACGAAAAATATGTGATTTACGGAAAACATTGGTAAGATAGCACGTGTAACAGGATGGAAGTGTATTTTGTAACCAATTCCGACAACAGAAGAACAATAAGCAGTCGTTCGAAATGCTGCGCTTCGTTTCCAATGCTCAATTGTGCTTGTCTCTTGAATGTGAATTACACAGGCAAAAGAAAAGCCATTGTTCACTTTTTTTCCTCTTCTACTTCTGCTGCCTCTTCCTCTCCTCCTCCGATGTCATCCCATTAATTTTTAAATAATTAAGCGAAATGGAATGGTTTCGCCAGCTAAATCAAATTCCGTTTTATCGACATCAGATGTGTCAGCCTGCATAACACACCACCATATATCGCGGTCATAAAAGACCATCGGCAGCCTGAAGGTGTGTACGTCTGCTGTTGTGATGTATATTTTATTTTTCAGTCTTGCTCAACGCACATGTGCATGTGTGTCAAGTGAACAAAAATAATTTACGATTTATTTTCACGTTCATATCATAATCCGTTTTTACTACCGTTTGCCGTCGCAGGAAAAAAATGGCTTTGCATACAAATCATGTGCACAGTGCTTAGAAAATACATGAAATGAGGCAAGCCGTTTTTATGATCGTTAGCATTTTATCAGCAAACACGAAGAAATAATCAAGCGAAAAAGTGCGCAAACTTTTCATTCTCAGAACAGAAACGAATAGGGAGAGTGAAGAAAAAAGCACCAAAGCTGGGGCAGAAGGCAGAGAGCGTGGAATATGAATAAAGACAACCAGAAAAGCCACCTACCATTACGAGTCTTTACATTTCAAATCCTTAATGCACTTAATTAGAGCCTGACGATTTAATGGGATTGTGTTTAAATCGTATTTCTTCTCTCGTTTATTGTGTTTGATTTTGTTCGGTGTTTTTATGGGCCCAATTCAACGTATGATTCCCGGGAAATTGCTGCGGAATTGTTAAATCGCCTCCATTTCATGGGAAGCGTACAATGTACGGAGTACGAGGCCAACCACGTACACTGAGAACCAATTTCATTTCAATTTTTCTTCATTCAACGCTTTTTTCCTGTTTCGTTTTGTTTTATTTAATTATTTTCTTTTTCTCTCGCTCTATCCATCGATGACGTTCAACTGTTCGTTAATTATTTAACTCATATCTATAATCATAAATGACCTAAATCGTGAAAGCGGCACCAACGGCAACAACCGTAACACCATTCGACTTGCATCGAACTCAAGAGTTCATTGATTGAAAGCGTGCGAGCAATGCGATAAATTTCATTTTTCGAATATTCCATAAATAGCAAAGTTCCAATCTTCAAGTGAGTGTTTCGATATTTATACAATAATATCAATGGCCATGATTCAATTCTCATTCTCCCTGCCTTTCGCTCTCTCTCGGATTGATTCAGAGCGATTGGATTCCTTTCAACGCGCCAGAGTACCAAACGGAGGAGGCAATGGCGAATGAATGAGAGCTATTCGTATAAATTTTGGTTTCGTTTTTTTTTTCATTTCCGCTTTCTCGCGCGCGCCTTCTCATAAATGGATTAAAGCAATAAAGAAAAGCTTAGCCAAAACGGAAAAAAGCGTGCTCATCGAAATTGAAAATACTTCCGGATTGTTTTCATTTTACTCCATTTCCGTTCTGTGGCGAGCAGATTTTTTTTTTCCTTTCTTATTCATTCTTCTCTGTTGTCGTGTTCAATATTTTTCTGCTTGCTATTGCTTATTAGCCACTTATTTATATGTACACATCGTGGAGAGAGAGAGAGAGAGAGTGGGAGAGAGTACCTAGACGCTGTCTTTTCCAAATGCGTGTTTTTTCGCCTGTTTTTTTTTCCTTTCTTCTTTCCCATCCACTCTATCGCTCTCCGATGGAAAAGAAATAATACGCTCAATTGAACGAGATCGACGGTAGTTGTACCATTAAGAAGTAAGCATTATTATATGTATTGAATGAAAGGTCCGACGCAATAATTTTTTTTTTCTGATTTGATGGAGTTGGCATCAGAGCGTTGGTGTTGGCTGATGGTGATGTTGATAGTGTTTTTCAGTTCATCATAACTGGTCACAATAATATATTCTGAACTCAACTTCTGCGAAAAGAAGAAATGTGTTGCCTGTGTCCCCCACGCAATATTTCTTATTCGTTCGTTGCGCTTGGTCGGTCTATCGTTGGATCGCTTATTCACTTGGCATTCGCATATTTTTATTTGCTTTCTTTTAATGGATGGCTTGCTCAGTACGCATAAAAGGAAATTCGCATCGCTTATTAGGATACCCATTGTGCATTCGCTGTGTAGTCATTATAACTTAGTACTTTGGCATTTGCTGTGAACTGAACGATTGACAAGCTATGCCACTTTATCCCACGCATACACGCGAACACGAAAACGGTGAATATTTTCGATGACGTTGCAACCACGAAAACTGTGTGTAATTATAGCGAGCTGCAAACTATTGTGCGGTTGGCGATGATTAATTTTTTCGCTCTCCCTCTCGTACTTTCTCTGGTTCACAGCTGTGTGTGTGTGTGCGTTCTCTCGTTATAGTTCGTTTTGGCTCTCACATTTGTGCAATGCGACCGAATGGGTGCGCTCGCCATACTAAATCATTATATTATCGAAAACCTTGTACTTTTCATTCGGGTGCTCCCAGTGCGCCATGACGAAATGAGAGTAAATAAATGGCTAGAATTTGCAACCGTTTCTGTTGTTACAACGAACGTAACTATGTATTACATTGCCCCGAGTGTGTAATGGTTGGTGTTCCAATTTTTGTTGCTTTTTTTCTCTCTCTCTCTCACTCCATTCTTCATTCACGTGCTTCCAAATAACTTTGCTCCAATGGGGCTCGCTTGCATCCATTGTGCTCAGCATCACTGTTTAATGCCACGCATTATTTTTGGGCAAGCAGCGAAAGACGGTTATTAGTTATTAGCTCGAAGTGATGTTGAGTGTAACTTTTCGACTGGTGGCAAAAGCACACATTTACTTCTTTTTTCTCGTCTATTTTCACTTCTTCTTCTTTTTTAACTACAATGCGAAATCGGGGCGCGCACAACATATACACACACACAAACACTCACACTCGCATACACGATAATCAAATGAAATGAAACGCTTTGCGATGAACAAAAGAACAATAAATATGATTTTCGTCTTGGAGCTTCGTTTCATTTCTTCTGATTCCATTGCGCCGCATACGCAACAATCTAATATAATACACATCTCGATGGCTTTAGCGCGTCAGCTTCTACAAACATACTACGCGTTATTGCCCTCCATTATCGGCAATATCGTACATTTTGCCGAAGCAAATATGTCTAACGAAATTAGCTTCTTTCGCATGGGTTTGTGTGCATGTGTGTAGCCGTACGTGTGTACGCTTATAATAGGTAATAGGTGATTCCAAAAATGCTGATAGCTGCTCAAAATTTATGAGAAAAGTCAATGTACGGTGTGCTTATGCTTGTGCGTATGTTTTGTCGAATCCCGCAATCCCCATGACATCCATGACATTAAATGACGACAAGAGTTTTCAACCGTTCCCCAAAAACCAAATCCAAAGAGTTTAAATGAATCAACTAATCATAAAAAATAGTAAAAGCTTAATCACAACCCTTCTAGTTGATTGTGTCGCAGACATCCAATCTACATTTATGGCAGGCAAGGGGGATGGTTGACTGGCCATAACTGCCGCAACTAAAATGTTATGTATGCTCCATGCTCACACTTCATGCACACACACTCTCTCTCTCTCTCTCTCTCTGTTCCTGTCGCTGGTTCTCGCTCTCTGTGTCGCCATGCCTATGGCCATACCCATGCCAAATGTAGAAATATTCAAATATGGACGAAAATAAAATATTCATTTTTCTATTCAGTGGAGCTTTGATGCACCACACAAATGTGTTTCGGATCGACTTCAACTCATGGAATGGGGCGAGAGAAAACCTAGACGATTTTCACATTTTGCATTTGAAAATGTGTATGAAAATTGAAAATGATTCATAACTATCGTCAGTCGACCGCAATAGAAATGTGCAATCAGAAAGTTGCCAATAGATTTTTCGATAAACTCGACTGTTTTCAAAAGCAATAACAACAGCAACAACAGGAGCCACAGAACAATTTGTTGTTTGTTTTTTTTTCGTTCTTTCTCGTGTGTTCTTCTTGATCCCGAACACACTATTCACCGTTCACACTCATTGTACTATAGAATGTGTTATTGCTGTTGTTGGTCGTTGTTATCGTACACTCTTTTGTTTATTCGCTTGAGCGAAGGGAACGACGTAAAATGTAAATTAAGACGAGAAGGTCTACAATGTAGCCTTTTGTCGTTGTTCGCTAGGCTCTGTATGCGGCGGACGGTTTGAATATTTTATGCAATGAATGACACACACACACAAATACAAGTATTATCGATTTATCCAGACACGATGATTTCTTGATATAATTAAAACTTTGGTCATGCTAAAGAGTGCAGTACTTTTACTACACAAAAGCGAAATTGCCTGAAAATGAATTTATGCGAACACAACGCACATACACACACACCCACACATGCAAGCAATCTGTTAGCAGAACAATGAAAGAATGGCATTATTTAAAGACCGGTACTTGGTACTTCGGCATTTTGGCTTTGACTTTGGCATTGGGTGTTGTTTTGAATTTTTGGCGCAAGACAAAGTTCAAAGGATCACATTTTGGGCCATCATCGTTTGTGTCGAATATGCCTGATGAATATTGAGAGTCACCGAGACCATTTATGTTGTACTGTGCTGTGCTGTGTTGGATCGGATTGGATCGGATTGGATCGGGTCGGTTGGGTTTTATAATCGACGTTAAGTTATTTTTGATGGGATTGTGAATAGCGTCACATGCTTGGTAATCTTTTGTGGATCCAACTATTGTGTGTAATATGGTTTTTTTGTGATGTGTGCGTAAAAGTGTGTATGTCTGTTGCTACGGCACACATGTAAATGGATACCGTATGTGTATGTGTATGTGAGAGTGTCCATGTCCATCGTTTGGCTCCGTTTACTTCAGTTCGATGATGCATACGATAGCGGAAGTAATTTAACACTGAAAATACCCGTTTCCCGAGAGTTTGCATCTAGTTAATGAAGTTATAGCTTTAAACTAACAAAAAGTTTGTTAAATTTGCTTAATTGGTTGTTATTTGTTATTTTGTTTTGGGGTAAGGTAGAGTCGTTAGCGCATTCCGAACCAAAATAAATGCGATTATACTTTTGTTGCGATTAATATTTGAGCACAGTTTATTTATTGGGTCAAATGTTGGGCATATCCAATGACTATTTGAGCATAAAGCAGGTAAGCATAACGAGAACGAAACTTTTTGCCCGCTCCATCTTTCTTATATATGTGAAACGTCGCTTCTTCACATCGCTGGTTTTCTCTTCTTCTCCTCTTCTCGTCGATGGACTGTACGTGTACATGCGTGTATGCGCGTGCTAAAGTGTCTTGTTCATTTTTTTCCCACTAGTATTATCAATAGGAAATGTTTTTCGAAAGTGCAATTTTCAACATAAAATTCTCGAGTGATGCGGAGTGGCAAACAACAAATAGCCAGGCGAACACAAAAAGAGAGAGAAAAAAACAAGAACGGAGCGATAGCAATAGCACTCACATAGTTGAACTTCTGCACGTGAATGTACGTTACATTCCTCAGTTTAAAAATAAAAATAATATATGAAACTGATTGATGTGCTTTTATTTGAACGAATCAATACCAATATTGCTGCTTCTCTATTGAGATTTAAGCGATTGTTCATTGTTTGCCCGTCACAAACTACAAAGATGACAATTTGCGTTTTGGGTTTGGTTTGGGTTTTCATTTTTTCTTGTTGTTGTTCTTGCTATTTTTGAAACGAAAATCTTTGCAAACATACACATCTTTTGAGCCAATGATGCGAAACAAACTTCCATTTAAACATTGCCTTCATTTTGCCTTTTTTCATTCATTCCGTTGAATTGCGTTCGATGTCGGAGTGTGTGTGCTCGCTTTTTTCCTCATATTTTCACAAAGACACAGAGAACAGCGGCAGCAGACCGTCAAAGCAATATCGGAATTTAGACAAACGCACTTATCGAATTCGACGAGGCGCACAATCAGAAAGACCCTCAGGTGAAGGTTATATATATATATTCTCTCTCTCTCTCTCTCTCTCTCTCTCTCTCTCTCTCTCTTTATTTTTCGTTGCTGTTTTGTGTGCAAATCCGGATATTTTTTATCGACAAATTCTTTACTTTTTGGTTAGCTGCATATAGCATTACCACACCACACACCATGCCCGTAGCTGAAGAAACTGTGTTTATTTTTCGTTGACTGAGAGTCGAGTCGAGAGTCGTCAGTCGATCGCTCGGTCCACTCTTCACGCGATTTCGCTGTATGAGCGAATTCAGCACTTTCCTCATATGAAGACCCATCATATATAACGGGATGAAAGAAATGCGTCCACGGCAAATAGAATGAAAAACCACTTACATGCATGTAATGCGTACTAGATTGGCTCATTCCCTGTGAGCATTCGGCAAACTAAGAGAGAAAGGAAGACAACCAAATGGAGTGAGAAGAAGAACCACGAAAAAGGGGAGAGAAAAAGACAGAGATGTACTTTGACGCACCTCCGATAAGCGTACGCCGCATTTTCGATGGCTGACTTTACAGCCCCCACGCTCCCGAGCGCATAATTTTTGAATATCATATTTCAGTTTTTCGAAAATATTCCCATTTGAGTGCCAGAATAAATCCTCAATGGAAATCGGGGCAAGTAAAAATGCGGTGGCTTTATCAATATGAACGACATACACACACATACAAACACAGAAATGTAGTCGTAAAACGGAAAGTCTCATAAAAAAATCTCTCTATATCTTTTCTCGTCGTTTTTTTCTTTGCCTATAATTCGGCCACATTTTTGCAGCATATGAGAGTACTGTGCTTCTTTTTTAATGTCACATATCTGAACATTTGGTAAAATTATACACACAATGCGAGAAGTTGACATTCATAATATGTAGGAAAAAAATTGAACAGAAAAAGTTGTGAACATGTTATCAATCTGTGTAGAAAATTTCATGTGCAGAATCACAAAACAAACAAAAAATCTCCAGCCCAGGCAAACCACCGTTTTTCATTGATGCACGATGAATGCGGGAAGTGAGCGGACGGAGAGTGAGAGGCATAGAGAGGGAGATGAGGAAGAAACAAAAGCAAAAACAATTGGCTTGTCAATTTCAACATACAATGTGAAGAATTTCCTGATTATATTAAAATCCTATCGATGTGTAATTGGTTGGCCGAACACAGAATGCTTTGATGGCGCATTTTTTTTTTGCTGCAAGATATCCCGGATCATTTTCGCAACAACATTCCATTCGATTTAAGCAGCATGCTACTCTCGTCTGTCCGCACGTTGCTTCGTTTTTCTCTGTTTCACTCGGAAGAGAAAACCAAATGAACATACGCAAAATGAATTACGGAAATATGTGCCGAATTCGGGGAACGGCTCGCACTGTACGCCTATTGGCCAACTGTGAGTTTCTTCATTCTCTGAATAGCAGCGATAATGATGCGAAAACACTTATTTTCATTGCTTTGATGCTTCAAGCACTAATGATGCGGATATTCTGATGCTGATGGTCACAATGGTTGATTTCAAAGACTATTTCATCGATGAAAGAATCCTGTTGTCATCTCGCCATTTTGCTGGCTCTCTCTCTTTCTCTCTGGCTCACTCTAGCCCTTGTTGTTTTCTGTTGTCAAGCAATGCGCATTCTGTATTGTGGAATGTGTCATAGCGGCAGAAGCAATTCGTTATTTGAAGCATTCTTTGTTGTTTCCCATTGTTTAAACATAATAGTTTCTTTGTAATAAATGCGCACGAGTAACCGTTTTTGTTATTGTTGGTGCTCTCTCCCCGTGTGTATGTACGTTGTTATTTTCGTCTTTTTTTTTCTCTCGTTTCTTTCTCCAACTGTGCCGGTATTCTACGACTTTCCGACAAAATCGTTCGGAATTATTTTTTTCATACATAAGACCATATTGGAGTGAAAGAGAGAGATTCCACTATTTTTCAGCTTCCCACCGGAATTATTTCTCACACAATCCACTCTTCCTTGAGTTATCGAAATAATTCCGGTGGGAAGCTGAAAAATAGTGGGATCTCTCTCTTTCACTCCAATATGGTCTTATGTACGAAAAAAATAATTCCGAACGATTTTGTCGGAAAGTCGTAGAATACCGGCACTGGAAGCCGTTTCCACACTAACACAAAAAGTTCGCAGCATCATGTCGAATAATAAGTGAATAACACAAAGTGCGAGAAGCCATCGATATCATCATACTTTCGTTTCCGACCATCAAAAATCATTGCAATCTCACAAACGCAATGCATGGATGAGATACAATGTAGTGAAATGAAAATTCCAATGCGACAGTTGAAATATACTCGTTCGCTGAAAATGAAAGAGGAAAAAGCATTTTTGGCACTTTATAGACTCTAATACTTTTATATAAATATTTTGTAGTCGGGTAGAAGCAGATGAAAGGCTCAACACACACACACACAACCATTTATATTGTGCCATTCAACAACGGGCTCCTGCTCGCACACAACAACATCAAACGAAACGAAACGAAACGGAAAGAAAAGAAAGGGGGAGCGAGCGAGCGAACGAACGAACGAACGAACGAACGAACGAACGAGAATTGAAAAGTCGACAGAATGCTTTCGCTCAACAAAATCGTATTAGCCGCTTTGATGCTGTCGGATTTTGTCTTCATAATTTCCTTCCACTCTTGGCTGCACAAAGTGATTTTCATGTACTCATTCATCGGCGCTGTTGAAAGAATTTTCACGCATTTTAAAATATCATTTCGCCACTTGGCCACACTCAAAGACCCATTTTACAAAATCATCGCCTGACCAATATACCAACTGGAAAAGTGCACATTTTTAATAGCGCACAATACAAACACAACAGGTGCAAAAACAACAATATACACCACGCGCACGCTCGCGCTGCGAACAGGAACAAAGAGAGAGCTGGCACAGAATGAAAACCTTGAAGTTTTCGTGACCATTTATTGAGATTTAATGTCATATATAATTTAATATTCATTTAACATTTCGCATACAATAGAAATCCAATACGATGTAAGGTCCGTGCATTGCAGTCGTCGCGTGTAGTTTGTCAGTTACCTAGCGCCAGCTCTCTCTCTCTCTCTCTCCCTCTCTCTCTCTCTCTCTCTCTCTCTCTCTCTCTCTCTCTCTCTCTTTTTCTCTGTCCGTGTGTCTGCTAGCATGCAGTAACACTGAGAACGTCTGCTAGCGTATCAGCAAGTGAGCACAATGAATGTATCCACACGCATATCACATACATTTTTCGCACACCCAGCACGCAACAATGCAAAACGCACACGACATATAATTTATGGGGCAGGAATTTGCTTTTCTAATCTTTACTTAATTAGTTTTCTTGAGTGTAATATGGCATATGTCAGGGAATTCGAGCTCTCCGAAGCCGATTCACAGTTGTACGCTCGCTCTCGTACTGTATCTTGGTCGCTTTTGTCGTGTAGCCGACGCATACATTCAAAAACCGTTTGCTCACGCAAACTGAAATTGACGCATTTTGGCATTTTCGATGAATGTTCCGGTGCTCTCATTCTCTTCCTCACGCTCGGTCGTGCTGACTGTGAGTGTGTGCATGTGTGTGTATGTGTTGTAAGTGTGTGTGTGAGAGTGTGCGATATACCAAGCAATTATTACACGGAACTTGACGAAGTTGATGAAATGAAATTTAAAGTTATACACATCAATTTACGAGCATGTTTAATGCTTATTTAAATGCGAAACACATTCACTTCGTAGCTTCGATTGAATTGGCGACCTGTTCCTTCTATTGACGAGGCAATCCACTTTCCCAACACGAGAATCAGCTTAAGTTGTGCTCGAGCCAAGAAAGCAAACAAATATCGATGGAGCACATGAGAGCGGATGGGGATGGATGGGGGAAAAAAAGAGCGGTGCACACAGAAATAAAATGTGTTAGGTTTGTGCTATCTATTGGTGACGAGTATAATAGAAAAGTTACCCCACGCACAAAACTATTACTATGCACAGCAAAAATGCATTTTTGGTTGGAAAATTCTCGGAAAAGCGCTACTGTGGAAAATTGGGAAATCGGGGAAAGTTCAGACCAGTCTTAATCGATCGGGCAGAAAATTTCTGAGATAAATGAAAAAAACTTGCCGATATTTCCGAATTTTTTCATTTATCTCAGAAATGGATGGTTTTTTCGCTTAAAAATCGCCCTTAGGGTCGGTACCTCACATGAAATTTTCTGCTCGATCGATTAAGACTGGTCTGAACTTTCCCTGATTTCCCAATTTTCCACAGTAGCGCTTTTCCGAGAATTTTCCAACCAAAAAATGCATTTTTGCTGTGCATAGTAATAGTTTGGTGGGTGGGGTAACTTTTCTAAGACTTGTGGTAATTATACTCGTCACCAATAGTTAGCACAAACCCACCACATTTTATTTCTGTTTGTGAGAAACATGAGAGAATCCGGTATTTGCTACAAAAAGTAGAAGTACACACTCGACACAATTCGCAGACGATGAGAACAATTGGCGATAGATCAAGATGAGATCGGTGTTTGTACACATGCTCGTGTACGCTCTTTACCGTACGGTAATGATATGAATGCTACGGCTGACTGACTGGTGGTTGGTGAACGAATGAGAGCCATTTGCTCGTTGGAAGAGTGACTGACTGACTGACTGGTTGCCATTGTCATTAAAACTATGTTTTAAAAGCACTACTGGTCTGGAGACAGTCAGTTTGACTGTTGTAATTAAATGAACAACAAAATATAAACGCGAACAGAAGTGCCAGTCATCAACAATGGCATACACACAAACAAGCAGCGATGAGAGCCCAGCTTTACGCTCAAGTGAAACGAATATTGACGATTATATTCCATTTATAAAGCGAGAAAAACGAGCCCGAGTTGTGAATTATGTAAGGCACTTATGATGAACAATCATAGAAATATGAGCGTCGTTTTGTCCAAGCCTCCGTTCTCTCTATATGTGTGTGTGTATGTGTATACCGTATGACACAAGAGGAAAAACAGTGTTTTCGACTGTCTTTTAAGCTTCACTTAACAATTACCACCCACGCGTGTGTGTACACTGTACAGTCGCACGTATATCGCTTACGGCCACGGGAAGAGAGTGTGACAGAGAGAATGGGAGAAGTGAATGAGAATGAATGAAAGAAACCAGAGAGATTGGGAACATGAGACGAGCTTTCGGCTTTACCAGGGCCCAATATAAACATAATGAGTTCGTCATGATATATGATTATAATGTTTAAGTCATTCAGGTGAAAAGAACATCTTTGAAGAATTCTTCGTGTACAGTTCATGAAGATAACTCATACATACACACACACACACGTAAGCGCACAACACAATGAGAGCAAATCTATCGTTCTGTTATTATTATTGTTGCTGCTGCGCTTGAGGGAATACAAGTGGAGCTCAGTGTCGGTATGGATATACGAAAATGTTGTGTTTTCTTTATATTTCATTATTCGAATTTCTTAATGTCTCTTGTCGTGCGCTTCTCAGCAAAACTTTGCATCACTACGGTCCGCTGAACACCCATTGTATGTTTATGTTTTACATTTTACATTTTTCGGTATTCAAATATTGTGTTTTGTCGAGCACATAATTTCACCAAGATTTTTTTTCTCCTCCATCTTTAAAATAAAAGAAAATCCACCAAAAATAAATACATGCGGCGGCAAGAGAAAATTTTCCAGTGAGCGGAAGAAAATTGGCAGGAGCAAAAGAAGGGGGCGAGAATATTACAACGTCAACAGAAAAAAAATATACTGCACATACATTTACAATAACAGCACCGAAAATTCCATTTTTCGACGGCAAATGGGGTGAGATTAAGGGTCAATAATTCATTTAACTGCGTAGTATTTAGCGCTTTTGTTTATAATTTAATGAAACGCAAAATATCCAATCATTTCTTGAGAGACTTTTTAAATGAGCGCTATTATATTTTATGTTGAATGGGTAATCCAGAGTGGCAAAAACAACAACAAGCAAAAAAAAACACATAACGGACCGTAATTCCTTACATGGCTAATTTTCGTTCCGCTTTAATTTGTATTTAAAAAAACAGAAATATGACGATGCGTGTACGGACCCATTTTCCATTTGTCTTGATGTAGAAATTTCACCTTATAAATCCCATCAATTATAATTAACTTGCCAGTTGTGCGCTTGGTCTCCCCTCGCTCAGCCAATTTGATTCGGATGCAAAAAAAAACAAGTCGAAAAATATTTAAGTCACACACATATTTTATGGGTTTTTTGCGTTTCAGCTGATTCTGTCAATCAGATTTTGTTCGAGATTTGCTGCTCATTCATCATTCTTTCGTTCGTTTTTCGCTCTTTCTCTCCTTTTTCCCACTCTCTCTCCCTCTCTATCTCTCTCTCTCTCTCTCTCTCTCTCTCTCTCTCTCTCTCTCTCTCTCTTCACTGTCCTTCGCTTAATTTTGTCAAAGGTGATTGTTTCAAACCTTTCCGACTTAACGAGAGAATCTCTCAAAAAAAAAATTCAAAACATCATTCAACACAATACACGTAGCGACGGAATATGAGCGCAAAAACTGAGGGAGAAAGAAAGTGATAGAGAAAAAAAATGGAACAGAATGTCGAACAGCAAATACCAAACGGCGTTGGTGACAACAAATATAAATGCAAAGATGCTAACAATAAGAGGCTGCATGAGGAAGGAAAACACTCAAAGCAGTAAGCACATGATTATTGTGTCGTATTGGACGAAAAGACCTGTGCCACTTGTTCTTCTTCTCTCTCTTTTTTTTTCATTCGGTGACTTATTTATCGCATTTTCAATTCGACTCTCATTAATTTTTCTCGTGCAATGGCAAAACGATTAGCGAAATCAGATAGAGTATGAGAGAAAGAGAGGCATTGGTGAGGGAGTGTTGCAAAGCGTATAAGTGTATGTGCTTTATGTACTATGCATTGCCAGGACTATACACAATACACAAAGCGAGAGAGAAAAAAACGTGCGCACAAAAAGCATTCGGGAGTCGTTTAGTTGAAAAAACGATTTTACATCGATTATTTACGCTTTCAATGCGAACAAGCAATCGAAGTGCTGGTGATGTACCCTCAGCGAATTGGTTCCGACATGTATATGAGGCAAGCGTGCTAGCGAACGTGTATGAAATGATCGTACATGAGAGTCATACCAAATAACACCATTATCTAGTGTACATTACTTTTTTTTCCTCTATCGCTGTTGCCGTTGATGCTGTTGGCCATGTTGAAGCACAACCAAAAACAACAACATTGACTACGATGATACAGACTGTTGCTTGTTGTTTTTTATTTCGTTCTTCCATCGTTTCATTTGCCTGTCGTTTGATTGCTCTACCATTTTGGCATATGTATTTCCAATTTGCCACCCTATCTCGGCATAAATTGCCCTTTGGATTTTTATGAAATCATTCCATTGCTGCGCTTACGAGCTTTTCTATCATCTAATTACACACAATACCGTCGAATCCAATAACAAATCTTTTACCTGCCAGTTTTGAATAGCTCATCAGGTTTATCGGAGCGACTCGTTTTACTCTCTTTTTTGGCCCTTCTTTCTGCTGCTCACACTTGCATACATTCACACACGCACGCACACTCTACTCCCTTTTTTGCCGTTTTCCATCGTTCAGTACACTGGAATTGGTGTCGAAATTTTCGGTAATAGTCGTCATCAGGCAAATATGAGCGTCTGTGTCCGCATAAAATGATAACCATTTCAATATTGTGATGGAGAACTCGTTCCGTCAATCAAAATATTTATGCACACCATGAGATCCATTATTTGCACAACGTACAAATATAAATGGAGAGCACCCGAAACATGGAACATACTGAACCACGCATAACGAACAAAAAATAAGAGAAACTATATAGCAATAAGAAAATTATGTTAAGTTCAGGCAATGGCAATGGCAATAATAGCGACACGTAAAAACCGTTTCATCGGATTTGATGCGATAAATAATCCAGAAATAGATGGTGTATCGCTTGAAATAGCATCGGTGTAAGTAGCACGGTCTACATTCGGAGGGGAGAAGGATGAGGATGGGGTGTTAGCCGACAAAAAAAATGATCACATCTCATACATATCATAGCCATTTTGGCACCCACTGCCATTTTGGGCTTTCGAAAAATCTAAATATAAAATTTATTCTATCGATACGTATTCAATTCATCTGTGACAAACAAGCGCACACATGCGGGACATACACACACGCACACAGGCTGGAACAAGTAGAAAAGAGCGCAATGCGTTTTCAGCTGTCATCGTCGCCATCGCACATAAACAATGAAAAGGTAACTCTAATGTGTTGAGGGGGAGGGCTCGACATTTCATGTGACACGCATGAAAATATCACCTGTAAAATCATTTCAATAAATTTCAAGATGTAATTCCATTAATCATTTGATATATTCCGAGTGGAAAGCGACAAATATCCATCTAATTTCTATCCAACAACTTTATTTAACATCGATAAAACTGCGACGCTTTCCATGCAGGCGGACACATTTTTGTCGTCGTCGTCGTCGTCGTCGTCATGTGAATTGGTTCGGGAAAAAAGCATACGTTTTATGTATAATTTTTTTTTTGCTCTGTCTCCCTTTCTGCAGAACATTCCGTGACGCTAATCATAAGCGCATTTTCATTTACGTATTACATATCTCTCAAAGGGATCCGTGCCAAATGAAACTTTCATCATTCAATGCCACCCAATTCGATTTAACTCGCATTTGGAATCAAATCTAAAAGGGCATCATATTCAGAACCATTACAAAAAACGATACACGACATACACAGATAGAAAAAAAAGCACTATCGTTCACACACACACACACACACACACACACATTTTTCCCACATGCCCTTTGAATTTTGCAACAAATAAATATATTCAGATATAATTTTGAAAGAAGTGAACGTGTGGTTGTGCCGTTCAGATTGCTGATTGAACCAATTTTAGACAAAATGATTATATCAAATTGCATTTAAGGATGTGACAGATCGTCCCCCGTCGTTGTAAGCATGCCTTTCATTCAATTTGAAATGGGAGCGAGCGAGCGCACGTGGACCAGCGCTTTTGATAATTCCGCCAAAAGAACAAGTTCAATGATGATGCGTAATAGTTGCTTGCGGCCATGCGACACGAGCAGCGTGCAATTGAGTTTGTTGTGCATCAAAAATGCATGGTCGTGTTTTGAAAGATTCTTGAGGAATTCCGTAGCAAATTACACTTGAAGCCGATTCTAATCATTGGAATACTTTGAATCACTGTTTGTGCATTCCACATTTTGTGTGCCATAGCAACAAAATTAAGGGAGAGAAAGAAAAAAACGCGAAACTGAAATGACTTTTACTTAGATGAGAAAGAAAAAGAAGAAAACAAGGGAGAGAAATCTTCAGCGCATTGCAAAGAGATGATTTTTCCAAATATCTTTCAAAATGGATGCAAAGTACCGATTCTAATATCTGAATAATTTGGATTCCTTGGGAATTCAATATTTTGAATTGACAGAAAGGACGAATACACAATGGCATTTCGGAATGATGATGATGATGCCAACACAATCTCTAATATCGTTCGATTTAAAGCTTAATGTACATCACAAACTTAAAACCGTTGCTCTCCCACTCACTCACTCTCTTTCTCTTCCCAATGAATATTTGATAGAATTGATTGCGCTCATGCATTATTCGAAATCCTAAGCAATACAAAAGACGTACAAACTATGACAACACCGAGTATGTGTCTGAAAGTTACGTGATTCATTCATTGCTTAATGCATTCCTTTAATTGAATATAAGTGAACACACGCACAACAAATATATGTATGCATCATCATATTAAGAATGATGTTTGCTATTTTTCATAACGAACGAAGGAGAAAAAAACACAAGTGAAATATTTTCCGTGTTCAATCAATAAGCTCACTAGGCCATTTGTTGTATTGCGAAAGGGTGAATCGAGAAAAATAATATTTCCCATCCATAAATTTTGTCTATACATTACAGTTTGCGCAAATGAATCACTCTCGTTACCGTGCTGGACGCTTGGGTTCGGTTTGGTTCGCTTTCGCGATACTCTAACATTTTTTCTCCCTATTCTTTATCTTTGCTTTCCGAAAGCGCGAGAGAGAGAGATTTATTTTTCTACATATATTTCCTTTCCTTCCACGAAAAATCAAACTGTTTGCGTTTGCAGAAAACTTCCTCCATATCGAAGCATTTATTTTACCTGGCGGTAGTTAGATTCAAACATAAATTGTAGAAATTATCATTTGTTTGTGCTGTTTGGCGATGTTACCTTGCTTTGAGCTAAGCAAAAGCACATGAAAAGTGATTCACTGGCAACGGATGTGCAAGCGTTACGATATGGCCAATATGGTCAGGAGTAAATATATTTCAGAAAGTTTGTTTACAAATATATTTCGGTATTTTCCCTCAATATCGCCATCTTCGTCGTTGTCGCTGTTGGTTTTTTTTCCCTTTTCACTTCAATTTTTTACCGATCTGTTGATTTACCTTGGAAACAGTGGCACCTAGCTGGAGAGACAGACTAAAAGTTATTGATTTGCTGGACGCCAAATCCTATTTTCCTATTTAATTTTCATTAAAGTTCTACATGCATGGTACAAGCGCCATTTATATAAATTATGTGCAATTTGTGTACGTCTCAGTATGTGTATGACTTGGTCCAAGTCATCATACAGTTACTTTTTCCCTCTCTCTATCTCTCACTCTGTGTCTGTGGCTGACAATTGTCGTGTGTCACCTACAATTTTCCTATTCAATGCCGTTGTTGTGCTTTATTGCTCTCCATTCATGTTCATTACAATGATTTTTCGGCGAAAACTCACATTTATCATGATTCATGAACTTGAAAGTGTTTTGAATTCAAATGGAATCACCTATGGCTGAAAATAACACTCTACAAAACACTACAAAATACTTCACTAGCGGCACTAAACTTTTTTTATATGGTCGTACGTACGTATGTTTATTTGTGTTTGTTTATTTACGTTTCGACCGAGATGAGGAAAAAGAACTGCCAGATCAAATAGCAAAAGTTCTGTGTGTTGTGTCCTCGTGTGTTGCAATTGTGAGTAAACACAAAAGGACACTGAATAATAAACACTTTGTGTGGAGCAGTTTTTTGTTTTGTCTTTTCATTCCTCTATATCTTCCTACCATTGATTTGGCCGTCACTTTTGCGAGTATCTATATGTGTATATGTGTGTTTTTTTTGCTCTTCATCGCCCATCACCGTCATGGGTGCAAAAAGAAGTTGCCCCTACTGCCAAACGAATGGGATGGAAAGCAATGTTTGTACATATCGAAAGGAAATAGAAAGAATCTGAGAAACAAAAATCGAAACCAAACAACAGTGAGCGGAAAAAAAGGAAGAGAGAGTGAGCGAGCGAACGGACAAATGAAGTGAAGAATGGAAATAGTAAAGCCGAAAAGGACGGTATAACAAATAGATGATACTTTCCATCATGTTAACATGCTACTTATCCACACACACACACACACAATCACATACAAACACCGCCGTAGTAAAGATTAGAAAAAGAGGAGTGAACAGGGAACACGATGGATCGAAAAATATAAAAGTAGAGAGACGTATACTAACCAACACTCACATTGAGCAAGTAGCTCAACACATCAACTTTGATCGTGGAAATAAATAAAATTGCACGGGCGTGTTGACTTTTTTATAAGCACAACCGATATATACGTTATACGTTTCATCGACGGGAGAGATGAGCTTTTTTTCCCACTGTCGACGGTTTTGTCCGCCGTGCGCGCTCTCAGTTGATTGTGACAAAAGATGAAAAGACGGAAAGATGCTCCTATAAAATATTATCAGAGGGAAAATAAAATACATATATATACATAAAAGGAGATGACAATATGATATCAACTTTTGTGAAATTGTACATATTGTATCAACATCAACATCAACTTCCATCGTTGTCGTTGCCGTTGTCATCGGTTCAAGCCAACTAGTGCGTTTCGTCAGTTATTCATACGATGTTTATGATTTGTAGCGCATTTGGTAAAATAGATAATTTATTGGAAAGGAATAGAGAAGAGAGGCAGTCAATCACTTTCTGAAATTTCCATGAAGAAAAAAAGAAACATACACAGACACACAGAGAGACACACACACGAAGAAACCATTCGACACGAGTATGACATGTTTTCGACTCACTCCTTAAAATAGAAGATTGAATACTTTTTTTCTGTTTGCTTTAGTCATGCGAGCATAAAGTAGACGTGGCACGCTCGAACAAATGTGACAAAAACTCAGCGAGCAAAAGAGCAAAGAAAAAACGACGATGACGACGAAGAAGAAGACAAACGGCATGAAGCAGAAACTTTCGGACGGAACTGCATCAACTTAATTGTTATTCGTTCACTTTTCATTATTTGTAAGCCAAAATGTTTGCTTTTGTCGCTAAATAGACCTGCAAAATTGAAATGCGTTTTCAAAGATGGCTTTTCTTTCTCTACATTTGCAACAACAACGAATTGAAGCCAGAGCAGCAGGGGAAAAGCAAAAAAAAATATGGTAAAAAAGTAACACCGAATGACGACCAAAAAGCGGGCGAGTGAAATGGTTGAATGCGACTTAATCGAATGAACTAACCACAAATGCTGTTTCGATAACTGAATCCACTTGTGTGTGTATTTGCGGGTGGGTGTATGGGCTTGTGTTTGTAACATTCAATGTTGTGAACGTGCGCTGAATTGTCGAAAGATGGGTTTCATGCGATCGAAAGCAATTTATAACAAATTCCCACTGTGCATTCGATTCAAATTGCGCAAAATTTAGGACAAGAAAAAGGATTTTCGAAATTCCCACCATATTCCACATTTAAAATCAATTACTTTTCAACCTGAGTCCCTTACTGTCTGTCTCTTGTTCTCTCTCTCTCTCTTTCTCTCTGTCTCCCCGTCTCGATGTCCTTGTTATCGATTTTCGCAATATAGCAAATGCGTACCAAATGAATGAAAAGCGTTTTCATTAAAAGTCGACCCGGTGAAAGGTATTTGATGTTTATTTATTTCTTACACGACACGACACTACATACATTCGCATACGCAGGAACAAAACAGTTTCGCGAAAGAAAAACGTCGGTAGATAAAAAAAAACAGAAGGAAAATCAAATAACAACAACACATTCCGTTTGATGGCCCATTAAAATACACGAATGTCTTCAATGAATTTCATCGGCACCTAGAAGAAAAACAATACGGAGTGTTAAATGAATTAAACGCATGTAGATCAAATGTCTCAATACTTTTCCGGTGTAGACGCGTGGAATTTTAATTTGTCTCCATTTCACCGTGTGGAAAAATGTGAGTATGTGTCGTGGTGTGCGTGCGCTACCAAACGCTTTCTCTAAACATTTCTCGAATTGTTTCGGTTTTGTTATTCATTCGCATGTTGACTGCCTATAAATTTTACCAAACAGTTGATTTTCACGTTAGAAATGAGTGGCGCAACCATTCATTTTCTATGTGCTACGCATGATGTGGATGATAGAGCGATGGTGCGGTCGATCGAACCACTAAACGAAACGAATGATGAAGAAGAAAAAATCGCTTAGATTGGGAGAAAGCGAAAACGTTAAGGCTCCGAACAGCCCACGTTTGTTTAATATTTGTATTCGGTTGTTAGGAGACTGGAAAACCAAAGTACACTTTTTTACTTTACCGTTTCTGTTGTTTCGCACGGAGTCTTCCTCTCTTTCTCTTCTTTCTTTTCCCACTCGGTTTTATTTGATGGAATTGTTTTAATTAATTCTTACCGGCGAAAGCACCGTTTGAAATTTACATTATTAAAAAAAACAATGAAATGGAGAAAATTGAAAGAAACAGAAAAAAGAAAACTTTTCGCAATTCAGTCGCCCAGACCAGAGAGGAAATGTTTATCAAATTAGTAAAATGGAAGAATTCGTCAAGAATTTTCTATATTAGTGGTTCGTTGGCGTCTTATCGGGGAGCCATATTCCGGATTGGTGTTTGTTTTTTGTGCGTATTGTGTGTTTTGAGATTTCCATCATCGTACCCGATTGGCAGGCAATGCTTTTAATTGTCCGGGTGCATCCAATCATCGCGATTGCTGTGTTGTGTCATCTGGGGCATTCTTCAGAAATGGAAATATGCCGTATTCAACATTTTACCATGACAAAAAGCAAACGACCATAGTAAATAACAGGCACAAAATATGATAAAGGCAAAAAGCTGAAGCCTCAAAACCAACAACAACAACACAAACACCACCATCACCACCGACAAAAAAAAACATCTTGAATATTCACAATGACAAACGAAAACCAACACAGTCACAATCACACAGCATATTCATGTTTGGCATACGTACATTTGTAAACATATAATGTGCCCGTCAAATATTTTGTAAATAAAGACGTTATTTAGTGTTATCGATGATTCCATCGAAAATAAATTATACACAGTCACAAATAGACGTATGAAAGGCGAATGAAGAATGGGGGAGTGAGAGAGCGAAAGCTGAAAAAAAATGGGCGAGAGAGAGAAAAAAACGGAGCGATCGAGTGAATGAATGAGTGAGTGAGTGAACGCACAATGGCTGAAGTGAAAAAAGCACACGGTGACAGACACAATGAAGAAGTGCAGTGTGTTTGTGTGCGACGCTTTTGTGATGTGTGTCGACGTAAATGTATTTCTTTTTTCTCTGTGGGTGAATGTGAAATGGCTGATTGAGCTCATGACAATCAAATTCAATGCTTTACTGCCAACAACTTCGACGCAATATTTTACGCAACGATTTTCCTTTTATCAATGCCAGCCCAAAGCTGATTACACGAACCAGATACCGAGGTGAAAATGAGAACGAGAGAGGAGCATAGCAGCAGCAGCAAAAAAAATAAACGCACGAAGCATACACACACACACACATACAGAACAACAACAGCACATAAAACCGAAATCCAAATAAACGTTCAAACATTGACACATAAAAATAAAATAAATGAACTTACAACCGACTCACATTTTTCGAACGATTTGAATCTCGAAGCGAAGCAGCAAAAGCTTTATTGTTTCGTTATGGTGAAAGTGAATTGCTTTTGCATCGGATAGAAACGGATATGGATCTATCGCATGAAATTTGGAAATTTGTATTCATTGTGGTGAAATGCAATTATCCCTATGCATTCAAAATTGAGCTCGGCTAAAGTGTCTGTAGGGTGGTAAGGTGGAAGGGTGGCAAGGATCTTAGTGTGAGCATACTAGAAAAAAAAATATTCCCCAAATAACGAAACCACGACACAAAGTGATACCACCGCAAAAATCAAATAAAAAGTGCTTTTGATGGCAGTGCGCGCATACACACCAGGCCGCTTCAGACATGGGGCAAATAAAAGTAAAAACCATTTTTATCCGAAGCTTGTACTAAGTAAACTTTAATGCTCTGAAAATGTTCCACTAAAGTTGAGTGTTAACTTCTCACTCTCCACCGCAAAACGATTTATTTTTATTCCGAATATTCGAAAGAGGTATATAGATATCGAAAAGCTTCTTCACTTGGTAACCTCGACTTGTGGCGAACACAAGTCAACCGAGCCAAGCCAAACCAAGTCAAGCTAAGGCGAACCGAAAAATTTCAATTGAAGTGCTTTATTATTGGATATTTTCTGTTATTAAATATTTACTTTTACTTTGCCCGTCTCGCTTTTTGTAATTTATTCCTTCAATCTGAAGATTATCCGCTATTAGGGACATTTTTGCAGACATTTAGTAGCAGTATATTTTGATATCCTTTGCTATTACGTTGATTGGTGCCTTATCGTCCATTTTTTCGCTCTTGCTCTCACTCGATCGCTCGTTCGCTCGCTTTTTTCGCCTCCTTTTTTCTTTTTGGTATTTTTTGTGTTGGTGTGTCCTTCTTTCCGTTGAGTAACTACCAAAATCGCTGAAATATGGTATTAGTTCTTAGTCATGATGGGTTTTTTTGCTTAATTATTTTGGTGCGTGTTCGTCTGTTTTCATTATGAAGATTAATTGAGGCGAGTGGTACTCTATGTGGCTATCCAATAGCTTCACAAATTATTGCAAATTGCGTGCGACAAATTTTAATTTATCAATTATGCTCGTCATCAATAGGATAGAGAAAGCGAAAGCGAAAATGCAAGTGGTGGCAGTGGCGGCGGAAAGACGGGAGTGAAAGTGAACGCGCGTAAAAATGTTCCAATGACATGAACTTGATATCGACGTGATGGCGGCGTCGACAGCGAATAAAAACAATGTCCACGACCACGCCGCTACACGTTGTAACCCAAGTACAAGATTTCAGACGACTTTAGGTCAAACGACCAATGATAGACACTGAACTTAATACTTAGGATTATTGATTTTCTTTTGTATTATGTGTGTATGTGTGTGTATGATTTTCGTTTCTTTCGTTTGGAAATTGTGACACTTTTTTTTGGGAATGTCAGCAAAATGTAGTTTCGGTTAAAAGTATCTGCTATAGAAAATCAAAGCGTTGGGCCCAGTGCATTTTCATGCTACACCTGAAACTCAAAACTTTGTACCGTTTTTTTTTCGGTTTCCACTTCGACTTCTTATCTTTTTTTTTCTTTTTTTTGGTTTCATCAACTTAGCCATACAACTGGTTGTGTGTGAATCATCTAAAAGATTTTGGGGGAGAATCTGCTTGCTTGCTTGTCTCTGGCCGTTTATCTTTCTTACACACATAAAGTTGCCTATTTGATTGAAACTCGTGAATATGTCTTTTCTTCTTCATTCTCGAATATTCTTGTGAGATTGTGTGCACGTAAATGTCAATGGTAGTTTGAGTGTTGCTTTCAATCTTGATAAAATGCTGTTCAAAATTTTTTCCCCGTCTAAGAAATTGATTAATAACGGCATAAAATCTGAATTTATTCATTTCAGCTGCTGTCAATTTCATGAAAATGTGTGTTCAATGCTGGAGAAAATCGACCAACTTCAACTAAATCGAATGGATAAGTGAACAATATTGAGACGACGAGTAAACGAACGAGATAGAGAAATCGAGGCAGCACAAGGATACAAGAGCAACAACAACAACAACATACCAACCACCATCACCACATCACACGGACTGGATATTTATTCGTTCGATTGGGTCTCTATTCGAAAGCCCGTTTTGAATGAGTTGAAGTCATTAGAAACGAATAAAACGTTTCGTTTGACGGCCGAGTTTCGTCTTTTTATTTTGGATGTGTAGCACACTTTGGTAGACTCATTTCGACGAAAAGTTGAAAGGACGCACACGCTTATTCCAAGCTTTAGAGCAAAAGAGAGAGGGACAGAAAAAAAAAAGAAAAATGAGTTTTTTCAATTCGCTTCAACAGTATGTGACGAGCGGTGTTGCTGGTTTGGGTTTGAGTCCACGACGTTTTTCGCTGTCACGTCAGGAATCAACTGAACCACAGCAACCACCACCACCGTCAACGCAAACGGAACGAAGAGAGAGCAACAATTCCCAGCATCATGGTGAGTATGAATTAAGCTTCTTAACTTTGACACATCGCGAATACATATTTCGCTTTTATTTGTTGAAATCGGTTAAAATTGAAACAGAAGTGCCGAGTGTCGCGATGCGGTGCGATACGATGGACGGAAGGGGTGACGATAACAGCAACGGCAGCATCCGCTGAATTAAAGTTTTCAATTATTTAGTTACAAAGTATCAAAATTACGAGCATTGTTTTGCTCGGCTTAATGCACACATAAAGAGAGTTGCTACTGATTGAAGTCGTCGTCGTTGTTGTTGTTGTTGTTTTTTCCCTCTTTGCCTTTGTGAGGGGGTTGGTTGAACAAAAATTATGATCGGATAATCCTATTATTTACCATGTTCACTTTGTATTCGAAGTTGAGCCGAAACTGAATTATTAATTAAAAAGCAAATGGTCGGGAGGAGAGGGAGTGAGAGAGAGAATGAGAAAGTACAAATACGTATACTCCCAGTGTATAGAACACGCATATGACAGTGCCGCCATTGATCATTTGGACCGCCATTGCCATCTCTGCCGTAACCGTCACCACTGACAAATACCATTCCATCGCCACTATCGCGCTCTCATTCGGTCGCTTCTATGTGGTAGTGTGTACATATGTGTAAAAGCTCGCGTTGAACGATATTCTTAAAACGCTTTGTTTAAGGACACTCTTGAGACTTATATACATTGCTACCGTTTATTGTCTCTTCGTACAAATTAAATATTAAACGCTGTCTACAACGGCACGAATGTGTTAATTGTTACATTACACTTGTTAAACTGTCTGCCGTAATTTCCATAATATGTTTATATTTTTGCCCCAATTAAATATGGGCGCGCGTCGCGAACTGTTGGTTTATCAGCCAACAAAATGTTTACGCTCTGTACATATACATGTATGTTCGAAATGGCGTAGATTTAGGTGATGTTTACTCTTCAAGTACTTTCAAATATAATTTACACCATGGTCATTTAATTCAATGACTCTATATATATCTGAACCATGTATCTTATCGACTGAATCAACAGCCGACAAAAAAAGAGATTCCAAATAATAGTAATTATTTTTTCTGTATTTTTCTTGTCCCATTCTCTATCCACCGTTAATATAGGCTTCCCAAAGGTAGTACCAGCACCGGGCACGATAACACCACCACAAAGCCAGGGTTCGATCCGAAGACAATCACGTGCATTGGAATGTTTGGCACCACCGCGCAAAGGATCATTTCGTACGCAACGTGTATCGCCAGTACATCAAGCGACGCCATTAGATCGACCACCATTGGCATTTTGTAAGCGACGTTTGTCATGGCCGGAAGTGGAAACTCAGTCAACATCTGGGTAAATTAATTTATTTTTGTTCTACAAGCATCCCCAGCATATTATGCTAACTTAAAAGTTAAAAGTCAAAATGTTGTATGCGCACAGCGGCAGCGGCGGCACTGTTGAATGCAAACAATTCAACAACAACAAATGCCTCGACTCGATGGAGAGGCATTAATGTAACCATTTATTGTCACATTCGCTTGACACTTTTATGCTCTTCAATTTATTGTCGACGAAAAGTCTTTACGTTTCCGAAATGTTTCGTGAAATCTATGTGTGTGTGTGTGTGTGTGTGTGTGTGTGTGTGTGTGTGTCTGCGTGTGTTCGTTCACTTGCTCAGCTGCCTGTGTGCCACTTATTCGTCCATTCGTCTGCACCGTGTCGTAACCTGGTTGAAATAGCATCGCAAAGAGCAGCTTTGGAAGCCGGGCGAAAAGACAATAGAAGCACAAACTATTTGCACTGTGCGAAAGAGAACATGTTTTGCCTGTGCGAACAATTCACACGAGTGATGGCAATTACGTATGTGTCGCACAAGGAAACAAATCAGTCAAAGAGCACATAGAAATGTGCTCAGTTCTTCAAATGAAAATAAAATGCCATACCGATAAAACGTTATTCTACAGTGAATATAAACACTGAATATAAGTTGACTTGATCAACCTGAAATAATACGATTTTAAATAAGTGGGTGCGAGACAATGAGCGAGCGTGGTGTCGAAGGCAGTCTCAACATTGTTATTACAACACATTCCGTTCGAAAAATGAGCCCGCATGGGGCGGGAGAGGTGACATGAATGGGCAAGTTGATGAGAGATCGAGGCCGAGCAAGGGAGTATATTACCCCGATGGATTCGCCTTTTCCGCTGCCGCTCTCGCTCTCTTTCTCTTTCTCTCACTCTCCCAGCCTCCAGTCCAACTGGGAGAACGAGAACGAGTCGGTTTCATTAACAACAATGAAAAAAATAAACAGAAGAATTGGAATAAAGAAAACAGAAAACGCCAACAATGAAACACCATAGCAACTTCCTTTTATTTGTGATTTTGTGCCTTTTCCTCTTCTCATTTCACCGCACAATCACACTATTTGCTTTGAAATTACATAAGCTGAACAACGAAAAGTGGCACAAAACTTTCAGTCGGAGTGGATTTAAAAAAAAAAGAAATACATTTACACATGTACACAATGACAGAGGGAGCAAAATATAAGCGAAGAAGCAAATACACGAGAAAAAACGGGAAAATTGAAGCGAAGGCAAGCTTTCTGCGAGAAAGACAGAACGGACTTACACAATAGAAATCTACGTATTTAAATGCTGTCGGAACGACATGCTCATCCTTGTGATGATAATAAATGAAACGAAGTGCCCAAGCGCAAAAAAAGACAAACGTGAAACATTGTGTCTAGATTGTTGATAATCCCCAAGACATGTTGAGAAGTACGGAATCAATAATGTGATGCCAAGCATGAAAATAGATCACAATTTACAATCAAATCGATACGTTTTGGTTAGCGTGGACTACGATTGTGTATTTGTCCATATATAGGCACTTTTTTCAGCTTCTTCCTCCTCGTGCTTCTCTTCCCAGTTGTGTGTATTTCACCTCATTATTATGCTCACTGGCAATTGTTAATTGTCTTCTTTTTTGTTCGCTATCTCATGCATGCCATCTAAAACTCAACCACACAAAAAAAAATACAACAGGGGGAGGCATGAATACAAATGGAATGGCATGAAAACATATACACAATTAAAATAATTCGGAAATTGAGTTATCTCCTTAACACCACCCATCTGTCCAACGACAGTGATTATTTTTATCGAAACTTTAACCATTAACCAAACAAGAAAATAAATTGAAGCTTTGATTGACAAAAGCACGGAACAATAACACCAGGCACGCACACACACATACACCCGAGTCATGAAGCTACAACGACAATTATTATTTACAACAATAAAACCCGGAACAACCAAGAAAAAAAACATATGAAAAACCATAATATATTATTCCATACACGAAAAGCGAAAGTGACAACATGTTTGTGTGTTTTACACTGTTTTTCCTTGGCATCTGTCACCGTTGCCGAGCAAAGTGATGAGTTTTCAAGCGACGGAAAAACGTATCGTCTGATTTACGAGAGAAACGAAGCAGAAAAAAGCACGATGATAAATTATTAAATTTTTCACTTGTACTGTTGAGAAATATATCTTCATAAAATGTGCTTCATCGATTCATAAATCATACGTTTGCTTCGAGAAATTCTGTTTTTTCTTCTGAATATTTATGAAAAGCATCGACACTCATTTCCTTTTTCACGACACATCCAAGTTCGATTCAGTTCATTTTCCCATTTTTCACGGTATGCTGACTTTGAAATTATGCTCGCATAGCAAAACTCGTATGACATTGGATACACAGAGCAGCAAAACGAATGGAAAATAAACTGAAAATCCCGCCTGTTTCGATGTGAACAATTTGAAAGTTTTTTTTTTAGTCTGTTGTTATGGGTGTGTGTGTGTGTGTGTATATGTGGTTTGATTTTAATTTAATTGTCATCGAATTGCGTGCTCGAAATTGGTTTTTCAGACAAATATGCTCGTAATTATTTTATCGCTTTTTCGCCCTAAAGTAATTGCCAAGTGCAATGGAAAGTATTATTTGGCCGCTCACTGATATTCGAAATTATTTTTCTGTTGTTGACGTTAAACAAAGTGACTCACACCACTTGGCACAGACACACACACCTTTTGGCATAAGCTTGTCATCCAAGTTTTGGGCAATATGCTTTGGGGGTAAGAACACAAGCGCTTGAGACGAATCCGTACGAATATTTGTGAATTCGTGTGATTGTGTACACGAGACATTCGCAGCGCAGTGAGTGTACAACAACAATAACAAAGCCACGAACGCATGAATATATGCGAATCTATGTGAATCTCACAACTTGTTCCTAGCCCCTAGGCAATATGTATGGCAGCCAGTGCGAATTGATCCAACAAAGTTGATGGTAAACTGTGACCACATGCTCAAAGCACTTGAAAACTCTCCCCAGAACATGAGGTGACTCTCTGACTCGATGACTTTGTCTCTGCGTGTCTCTGTCTCATTCACTCCCTCATCCTGCCGCCCCATCCACACACAAAAAAACACACACTCACTCAATCGTTCACTACGTTCAAAACCAGATAAAACATTTGTGCGGCTGAACATAAAAATGGGAATACAGATCGGTTATATCAAGAACCGAACATGAAAAATTATTTCGGAAAAATATAACAAAGAAGCAATATGCGAAAAAACGTAACATGAAAAATTATTTCGTAACGTTTAAAACGCAACATGCATTTGCGCCACACTGAAGCGCGTCATAAGAATGCTGTAGCAACCGCAGCTCATGTTACATTCATGTCGACTGGAGATTCATGTTGCGTTTTTACGAAATAATTTTTCATGTTGAGTTCTTGTTATAACAGATCTGTATTCCCATTTTTATGCTCAGCGACACATTTATAAGCGAGCAGCTTTACATCCATTATATATAAGTATATACGTACATATCGATTGTAATCAGCTTTTCCATTATTTTCAAAACAATGGAATTCTAAAATAAAGTTTTTTTTTTAAATAAAACTTTTTGAAGGCATGCATTTTCAATTATGAAATGCGCCATTCGATCATTAATTTTTGTTGATGATGTTTTTGTTTTGATTTTTTGTTGTTGATTATTTTTTCTCCCTGTTGTTTCTGTCGTTGTTGTCGAAAACAGAATTCAGGAAACAGATGGAGGATACTTCGAAGCATTCACGGCTTTAGCATGGAAACGAGATAACCGTCGCATGTCAGCGGTACGAACAGCCGAAACTCGTGCCGAAATGATACCCGAGAAGGAGCACGATGCACAAGCCAGCGAAGAATTCAACGATACACCCGACGAAAAAGAGCAATTATACATTGAAGTACTGCAAACGATTGCGAATGCCGTGGGTGCGCCAGCTCCCGGTGGCCAGGTGTGTATTGCAATCCATTGAAAAATGGTCATATTTCTGTTTTTTCTTCTATTTGTCTTGTGTAGCACATATTTTTTTCTTACCTCGAACGGATTTGCACACAACCATTCAGACACTGCCATGGAAATGAATGCAATAAGACTAAGTAGATGGGTATTAGTTGCAGTGCATTGAATTTAACGCGAGCAAATAGAATAAAAAAACATACATACACATACACATACATATTGATACACATGCACCCAAACTAAAATGGTTCAACGAAACTCGAACGACTAAGCCGCTCAAGAGTGAAAGATGGATTTTCCCGATTATTCCCATTAATTACCTCAGAAATCTGCTTTAATTGCTTTAATGCATTTCTAATGCATATTTCATTTTTGTGTGTCTTCATCGCTACAGTTTCAACACTACAAAGATGAAATGTTTTTGCAAGCGCAGCGCGCTTTCGGTGTTTCGCCTGACCGTCACTATCGATTGTTGCATGCAGCTGCCGAAGAAAAACCAAGAATCATCGTATTGAACGTGCTAGTGCAAGCAGCTGATAACTTAGAAGCGAAAGATGCAAACGGTAAGCCATTTTTTATACATTTAGTGTGATTGTTGGAGCGAATATCGCCGAATGGTCGTCGTCGTCGTTGTCATCGTTTTTTTTTGTTCTCATCTTCAATTTAGTTTTTTTGCTTTTTTGCCAAAAAAAAATCGTTGCATCGTTAAGTTATGAGAGTGGCGCTCAATCACCCCTTACATCTATGGAAGAGAAAAATATCAACGGCATCGACATAATTTTCAAAGAAAATTGCTCTAGTAATCAAGTTGCAATCACGCAACACATTTTTGTTCAAAATTCTCAATCAACTTCGGATAACATGTGACACGTAATGTGAAACCGTTGCCTTTTTTTTATTTCGTCAATGTCAATGCTAATTTTGTTGCGATAGTTCAATGAATGAATGATGAATTTACTGATGGGTTAATTTCTGGACAGATCGTTTAAAATATTTCGTCGTATGTTATCATAATTTTGCTGAATGATTGCTGCTGCTGCTGCTGTTGCTGCGGCTGTATTTGGCCTGCAAATTTCCTCCTGTCGCGTTCAATCAAATGGAGTTTAAAGCGCGCTACGTTGTGCTTATAAATAAATAGTTGATGAGCAACGAGTACGTGCATGATTTCTGCACGTTGTACATACTTTGTGTATGATGTAATGCATTGTGTGATATGAGCGATAGAGTGGGCTAGTGAACGCGGTTGGGTTTTGTTTTGCGCGCGCTCTTTTATTTCTCTTTTTTTTGTGGGTGGTCATGTGTGTCAAAGCGTGCTCTACATACTATAGACGCTTCTTTGATCATATCGATGGTTCATGACCTACATTTTTCGTGTCCTCATGCTACCATACACCACACATACACGCATGCACGCGGCCGAGAGAATGCAACCCGAGAATAAAGTAGTAATTTCACATAAAAATTTAGACCAAGCGAATGTCTCTCTACGTTGTTTCACCGTATCATTTGATTCAAGAGCTCATTAACTCATTAATATTTAAATATTATATAATTATTATAATGCTTAAATCAGACTATTTCACGACTATATCACGACCAATTGCCATTGAATGAATGAACGAAGCAGCGAACGAAAAAACGTCCGAACCGACGTAAGATTCGGTGAAAGAAAAATGACGTAAATTTAATTTTCATAAGGAGAATAGTTAAGCGAAAGAGACGAACAACTCAAGGAACTTTGAACTAACACGTATCAACTTACGACATGCGAAATAGAAATCACGGCTTGTTAACATCATTTTTCTTTTTTTTCTGGTGTGCGCTTTTTTCCTCTTGCTCTTCTTCCATTTCTCTGTTCAATTTGTATCTGTATGATAATATATGCTCTATATCTCATTCGAATGAAGTTCCTGCAACGAAAAAGAAAAAGAAGAGGAAAAATGGAAAAACGGCGACGACGACGACGAAGAAGAAGTAAAAGAAAAGGAAGAAGAGAGACGATGATGAAAAAAGCACCACCCAAAAAATTGCACTTTTCGTCTTGTATTAATTTTCTGATTTCCGAATTCATGTTTTTTTTTCTCTCTGATTTTGTGTTACATACATTATTGTGGCCAAGTTTACATTAAATTTCTTTTTCTACTCTCCCCTTTCTGTCTCTGTTTCTGTTGTTTTTTTTCTCCTCTTTTCACTGCGTGTGGTTTGATGCTCGCAGGATTCAGTGATCCGTATTGTATGCTCGGAATTCAACCGGGTGGAACGACGCCAATTTCGCCTTTGCCACCACCAATGACACCTCGAACATTGAGCGACGTAGGCTTCGACAATAATCTAGATTCGCCACATCATAGCGATAAATTACGCAAACACCATAGTTTCCGGCTGAGTTTTAAGCGAAAAGATGGACGACGCGAGCACAGAGATTCACTCAATGGTCCAGTACCTGCGAAATTTATTCGTGCTACATCCATTAAATCGCATACATTATCACCGAAATGGCATGAAAAATTCAAGTTGTACGTATTTTTCATTCACAAATGATTTCTCTTTTTTTTCTCGTTCACATTTTTGTGTTGTGTGCGTGTGTCTATTCTTTTTTCGTTCTTTTGCTCTCATATTTCGTATTCGTGTCGCCACATCCTTTATTGTCCTTTTTACCATGTGGTGTATGCCATCACTTGTACATTGTGTACAACTGAAGTACCAACTGAGAGCAAAACTTTCTCTATCTCACGCACTCTGTACATAGCTTAATGTCTCTCTCTCTCACACACACTCTCACCACGAGTTCAGCTCAGCTGCACTCTGGCTCTGTACATCTATATATGCTGCTTGCTATTTATTATCTTGATTGTGAATTTATTATTATAGTGACGTAGACGACATAAATACGGATATATTTCATATTGATATCTGGGATTGGGACGACCCAAACGAAAGCAGTGTTTTAGACGCGGTATCTCATTTAAATGAAGTACGAACGGTTCGTGGTTTAGGTAGGTATTTTAAGCAAGTGTGTCAGTCGGCTAGACAAGGAACGCAAGACGATTTTTTGGGTTGTGTCAACATTCCAATTTCGGTGAGTGGTAATTGTGAGATACTATACAATGTATATATAAATATGTGACACGACGATGTCACAGCATTGAGTGGAGATGAATTGCAACATTTTGGATAAAATATACATATGTATTTTGGGGTGTGTGTGTGTGTTTGCGTAGGAAATCCCATCAACTGGTATTGAATCGTGGTTCAAATTAGAGGCAAGAAGCCATCGAAGTGTAGTTCAAGGGAGAATTAAGCTAAAACTGTGGTTATCAACACGTGAGGATCGTGGTCATTCGGAAGAGGATGAGGGTTCATGTGATCACGATATATGGACATTGCAGCGATTACATAAGGTGATGATGTCACATGAGATTGCCACACATGAACCATCTTGGACGTGGAGCGGTGATTTACCCGGGCCAGCATTGACCATTTTACATCAAATGGCCGTTCAGAGTGATTTATCTGATTTACAGTGTACGGCCGCTCGATTCATCGCAGTGTCCAATTTAAATCGCACCACAGCCATTGATCCAAAATTCATTCATCGGCTGCTCCTCGATGTCGATCGATTCTGGAATCAACCGAACCAAAAGAAATTGTCACGCGAAGCGGAACAATGGTTGGCCGAAGCGTTTAACAATTTCATCGACAAATCGCTGAGTCAAATTAGGAAACACCGTGATATATTTCCCGCATTACATCCACCGTCGCTGATACGTTTGGAGTTTTTGCTAAAATGCCTGGGCATATTTAGCAAATTCCAAGCATACAAACAAGTATGTCCGTTTAGCAAGGGCATACGTGGTGAGGTAGTTGGTGCTCTGCGCAAAGGATCCATTCAATGGGCACAATTTTTTCTACGCGAATCACAACGACTTTACAGCTCGTTGATTTACTTCGTAACCACAATAATCGCAAACATTCAGCTAGGCTTAATCTACTATCATTCATTGTTTGATACGTAAGTATTTTTCCCCTTTGTTGAGTTTCCGTACTTTTATTATCGGTCGTTAATTTTTGGCCGCAAGTATTTTCATGCATCACATATCAAAATGTTATTCTCTTCCCTTATCTCCCCCTCCGCTCTCTCTCCTCATTCGTTTGCATACCATACACGCATGCACAGGACAATCGGTGTTCAATACTTTAGCATTGTGTATAAGCAATTCGATGTCATCATAGCCGAAGAGGTGTCGTCACGTATGGAAACCGGTCAAGTGCTCGGTCCATCATTGAGTCAGTGCACAGTGCTTGAAGGCGATAAAGAGCCAGCCGATACACGGCCCTTCGAACTGTACTTAGTGTTGCAAGAATTTGAATCGTTAAAAAATCATCTTACAATATTGCCGCAACCACCGGAAAAACCATTGGCACTTCAAAATTACCACGATTGGTTTGTACTCGCGGTGCAACGATGGATTATGGTTGGCAAAGCGAAAGCTTTGAATCGTGTACGAGCGGCGATTTCATTAGATAAAATATCGGAAGGTGATCGAATTGTGCGTCACACTACGTCATCGGTGGATGTGGCCGATATTCTGTATCAGATGCGTGAATTTTGGAAGCTACTCAATTGGCCGGATCTTAATTCGGCTCAAGCGTTTGAATCTCAACTGACTGATGCCGTGTGCTCGTGTGTCATTCACTATGCGGATTTGATTCATCAGCAACTCGCCGATACGGGCTACTATGAGCATCAAGGGCCGTTCCGCACGTCAGACGATATGTGCGTTACGGTCAACAATCTGGAACATGTGCGACGCGCTTTGGCCGAATATCAAACGGACAAATCAGAAGTATCGAATCAACCGGACCAATCGGATATTTTACTTGATTCAACGTTAACTCAATTAGAGAATCGTGTTGACCGTGTTCTTAGCAAATTGGCACCATCGATGCAAGTTCCACTACAAAAGGCTGTTTTCCACTTGGCCTGGTCACCCGAATCGTTGCCCACGAATCAGGCAATCGTTCCGTTGCTCGAATACTTGGACGTACACTTATCGGCACTGAATTCAGCATTACTCATGAAAAATTTCAACCGTGCACTCACACTGATTTGGAACACCGTTCTCAATGAATTGTCACGGCAAATGGATACGGGCGGTGAAGGTGAAAAAACCAAAAACTTTCACGATCGATTGTATGAAGCGTTGCAGTTGCTCGTTGACTTTTTCAATGCCGAAGGATTGGGTTTGCCGCTCGAAGCATTGCACAATGATGCTTATTGGAGAGTCGATCAGCGTCTACAATACCACAAGAAAGACACGGAAAAACTAATTGACCTCTTTTATTTGCAACGTCTACAAGAGCAAATGATGGTCACATCGCCGGGTCCGTATGGCGTTTTAGCGGTTCGTGCATACTTCAATCATGATTCATTGTGTGTCGAAGTGTTACATGCTCGAGATATCATTCCATTGGATCCAAATGGATTCAGTGATCCATTTGTGATTGTTGAACTGCTGCCCCGCCGCATATTCCAATATTGCGGCGAACAACAGACCAATGTGCACAAGGTAAGAACGACATTCATTTTCAAGTTATTTGTACGTGGTGCACCATATTTTCAAGTGTCTAAAACTAAACTATAATTTCTCTGCTATAATTGACAGAAAACGCTGAACCCAATTTTCGATGAATGTTTCGAGTTTTCGGTAACACTTGAACAGTGCTTAGCTGAGGGTGCAATGATCGCATTCACCGTTATGGATCACGATGTTTTGACTGCAAACGATTTTGCCGGAGAAGCATTCTTAGCATTAGGGAATATCCCCGGTGTGGCCGACTACAGTACGAGCATTGATAACTTTCATGGACTAAAGCAAGTGGATTTGCCGTTGATGCAACAAAATGATAAAAGTATGTTTTAAGCTGTTTGTTTGAAACGTTTGCATTCAGTTCGAATACTAATGACCAAATGGTTTTTATCTATATATCAGATCATCCAATTCTCCAAATTTTGGAGTCTCGCACCAGTGACAAGCAAGCAGTGGACTTTGTGCGTAAGCAAAAAGCTCGTCTCGCATCTTAATTTCATTCATCGCACACACACAGCATTTGATGACCTTTTATCAACCATCCAACCGCAATTCGCCAAGCAAAAGCAAAAGCAAAACCAGAACAAATGAGAAGAAAAATGGACGCAAGCACACACTTGAATGAAATTCCCTCAGAAAATTAGTAGATGCAAACTTTTGTAAGTCAACGTTTCATTAATGCACTCTAGGTTTTATTGAAATTCTATCGAATCACAATTAAATAACACTTGCTTCGGCTAATTCACACACACACAAATACATAAACGTACACAAAGTCTGTCATTCGCCCAAAACAAAAGAATAATCAAATTTATACAATTGAAATAGTGAAATGGAAAATGGTATGAAAATTAATAATGATTATGAACGATCTCACTAGATGAGCAATTATTTTAATTTATTTCGCTCGAATCGCGCGCATCCAGTAAAAGAGACAGAGAAAATAATAATTAATGGGAAGTCTAGAAGAAGAAAAAAATTAGTGTATCATTATCGCTTGAACCTATCACAGCGGCATACAGAATATTATAGAATTGCGTACACGCAGTCCGTCAATTGACTCAAAGATGAAACAAATGAGAGCGCTCAACAGTTACGCAATAGCAACGATAGAAGAGAAACGAAAATGAAAATATAGAAGAGTCGACATTTGAATCGAATGATTTGATTGTAGAAATGTTGGCTATTTGAAACCAATGCATCTTCCCGGCCGTTCGTACGACAGAACACGACAGCGAAATGAATTACGTGCAAGCATATTGCTTGGGATAAGAGTTCGAAGATGCTTGACGACAAAGCACTTGAAGTAATTGTGTTATTTTCATGGTCGACAACAGCAATCGATCAACGCTCATCTTGCATATATAATTACTCGATTCCCATTTAGTTTGAGACCAATTTTGATTTTGCGTTCTCCTCTTCAACTAGCAACTACTTGGCTCTCGTCATCGTCGTTGACGTCGTCGTCCGTTCAAAATGAGCATTTGCCTCGTTCATGGCACAAGTTGGGAACAGTGATTCGAAAAATGAAATGCAAACAGACATACACAGTACACACACACACACACAGCGTAAAATTGATGAAACAATGTGTTGTTTGCAATTCGTGTGGAAATGGAATATGGAAATTTGAAAAAGAAGAGAGAGAGAGAGAGGAGATGCTGATATTACACACAAATAACGAATCATATACTTTTTACAAGGAACAAACAAACAAAAATTATCCCACAAATGGCACATGCTCTCCCGAATTTCAAATATCTCACTTTTGAATGACTATACAATCTATTCATATAGACGAGAACTTGAGAAATAGGACAAATTAATTTACTTTCTATGCTGTATATATACATGTTGATTTTATGTACAATCATTTTATTTTTGGAAATGTATAACATTATCAATATCAAATATCCATATTATGTATCACACACACACAGACCCCCCCCCCCTCCCGAAGAAAAAGTCTTCAACATAAGTTTTGTGTGTGTATAATAAAATTTTGGAGACAAATTATTATTATTATTCAAAGCAAATCAACTGATACAATCCAAAAGAGGACACGCTCAATAGAATTGCTGTGCCACATTTAACTCTTAAGAATGTCCATCATTTCTCATTCTACGTTTTATAATGCAATTTTTTTTTGAACAAACTGACCCACCTACACACGCGCGCTGTAGAAAAATACAAAACAACAACCTGAAAATGAATCGACCACTTTTTTCCCTTTCGATATTTTTCCACTCTACCGTTTGGAGTTTATGAATTTTTCGCGACAAAAAAAAATTGCTTGAGTCAAGTGCACCCGAACGAAAAGACATTTCAATTAATTTATTCAATTCAGGCACTTGAATCATTCTTAGCTCTGTGCGAAAACCCACCAAATCGACCTGACCTACACAATACAAAAATTAATCCCAAAAATATCGTTTGAGCGGCGATAGAAGGCGACATTTTGCATAGGTTCGGGAATAATTGAGGCTGTGAGAATGAAAATGGCAATACAGGAATAAACATTCTGAAGCGCATCAAGAAAAAAAAATTCGCAAAAGTGAATCATGAGTTCTGAATACGCAAAAGTGAACCATGAATCTTCTATGCTGCCCGTGTAAATTCATGTTTCACTTTTGCATATTCAGAACTCATGATTCATTTTTGCGATTTTTTTTTCTTGATTCATTTCAGAATGTTTATTCTTGTATTGCCATTTTCATTCTCACAGCCTCAATTGTTTTTGCTGTGTAGGCAGACTTGATTTTTTTTTCTCGTGTATCCATTTGATCTTGCTAAACGTTTCTTTTTTCTCTATTATTGACTAACGAGCTTAAAACCTGTAACCGTTCCATAACTATCTCAAGACATGAAAATTGGTACCAAAACTTGATGGACGCAAAAAAACCAAAACACAACAACAACAACAAAAAAATACGATCAAAAAATTCCTTCAAACTTCCAATGACGGAAAACAAACTATCTTTTTTCTACTGTTTTATCGATGTTTTAACTAAAGTTAAATGAATTAAAAAGGAACAAGAGAATCATATTTTTAAACTTATTTAAATTACACACAGAAATGACTGATTCAAAAATTAAATTCACACTGACAATTTGTGCAAAGACTAATTTTATCCCAACGTTTTCTATTAAGAGAGATTAAGGATAGGAGTGCAGCGTAGAGATAGAGACAGGGAGAGAGAGTGAGAGAGAACGGAATTGATTTCTATTTATTGCGCATATGAGCGACAGGAGATTGAAATGATTATGTGTCATAAATAAAATGTGTCAAAACCATATATACATATAAATATATCTATTCAAATCAACAATTATAGTGTATAGAGTGAACGTGTAAAATTGTTGTTGACAACTGGCTTTCGGTGTTTAATTTGAAGCTCCCTCAGCTTAAAGTCATAAATCTCCCCCCACAAAAAGCCTTGTCCATTTCTATCTCAACACCTAATTCGGAAAATGGCCCATCTGCAATTACACACACACACACACAAACACACACACACATCTATTTTCTTCCTATACACACATACGAGAAAATTTACGTACGATTTGTATCACAAACACACAAAAATACACACAAACATATATATTTTTTATACAAAACAAACTAAAACCAATCAAAGATGCAACAATTCTGACTTGATCTAAATGAAATGAACAACAACAACATCAACAAATGAAAAAAACAAAAACATTACCAAAGACATAATTTTTGGACGGATTTTTTTGCTAAACTAAAAACCTCACACACACAAAAACAAATGAAACAACAACATTTAAGTGACAATTTAAATATTTATACTAAATTTTATACGTTTTAAAACGCAATGCATTTTTTCACATTCTTTTTACAAATTATCATGCAAGACTTTCGTAACAGTGTAAAGGAACAACAAGAAGAAAAAAACCCAATAACTTCACATATTTCGATTCAATCAAAAATGAAAGCATTAAACCTTAATCAAAAAACCAAACTTTTGGAACAAGAAGAGTATTTGCTCTTGAATACCACCTATATATATCCCACCATTTGCCGAATCTCCCTCCCACTACCACCCCAACGCAACCCACTCACATTTTCATGGCCTAATGTAACTATGAGTTAAATACGTTTTTAGATGGAACATTTTCGATTTCTGGAAAATGTTGACGCATACTCGCATGCGGTTTTATCAAAACACACGAACGGGAAACACACTGTTCTACGTTTTGTAGGTACTATTAGAAAATCTAAATGCTAATATTCTCGCAGATGCCTTTGAAAACTTTTTATTTCACTGTCTGAAACTTCAACTCCCATGAAAACATGCTACAATCTGTACTAACCAAACTAACAAATCCAATATCCAAGAGAACTTTTCCGATACAATTTTCGACACCTCATGAAAACCAATCTCATACAGATGACTTTCTGCTCACAACGTCCTAACAACTTTTGCTAATTACCCCATACGGCAAAGAAAAAACAAAATACATATATTTATGCAGTGATTATATATATAGATATCCGTTTGAAGAATCAAAATTTCAACACAACAACCACATGAAGAGAATAAAAAAAAACGTCATATTTAAATTTTAATCAATTTCTGATTATTATAAAGAATTAAAGAGAAACAAGAAAAACCTTAATCAATCTCATGATACAAATGATGGAAGCACTTATCATTAGACAAATTAAACGTTGGTTGTAATGAAAATATCTCAGTCACATCAAAAGAAAAAGAAGAAGAAAAAAAAACTATTTGCATTTACAATGTGACGTCCAAACAAATGGAAAAAACCAAATCATATTGTGTATTTATCTAGGAATTAAGAACACTTGGGCAACAATTTGTGGAAACCTAAACCAAAAAAAAAAAAAAAATATATGCGTTTACAGCAAAAACCAAAATTGAACATTAATTAAACACATATGTAATTAGGAATTTAAGCAAAGCCTCTCCTCCTTAGAAACAAGATACAAAGAATAAAAATAAAATAATGATAATGTTCAAAGCTACAACAACAAAACACACAAACACAACAACAACAAAAATTGAATAAATATGTATTGATATATTGATATGTCATCCTCGTTGCGCTATGCGTCGTCATCGTCGTCTGTATACTACAACAATATATATGTGTATATATCTTAATTAATAAATTGCTTATTGCTTGCATGATGTATTTTTTTCTTTTATATTTCTGAAGCAAACGAAAAAACAAGTTATAATTTATACAAGCAAACAAATAACACAGAATAGTAAAAAAAACTCACACACAGAGACACATACAAAAACGTGAGGGAATGTACCAAACGAAGGAGCGCGCATACAAAGCATTTCCAAGTACAAACACTTCCATTTACTCTGAATGAATTATTTGTATATAAAAAAAAAACTAAACAACAAAACACACAACAAAAGAGAATTTATTTGTAGGAATGGCGAAATCGTGTCACGCGTTAACTATAATAACAATATACATTTAATTTAAAAGAAGAAGAAGAAAAAACACAAATCTATTGGAAAGATGACATATAGATATATACATGAATATACACTAGGGTGTTCAGCTAATCTGAAAAAGAAGAATGAATAGCATAAATTTAAAGAGAAGCCAATTTTATGTCAACTGGTAGCATTAATAGAGCGTTATACAACACTTCCAGAAGAAAAAAAAACTCTTTGCAAAATCGAATAATGCTTACCTAAACGACCCACTAGAGTACTCCTGCGCAGTTAACATCAACCAGATGGGGAGTCAACTTGCTTCAACGCAACTATCCCACATGATCGGGATAGCCTTTAATAACTAATGTTACATTTGTTTTTTTTTTTGTTTGCAATGTGCTGATTAGACAGCATGATCAGCTGGCTGCTGGTCGTACTCGAACATTTCTACATCATTATCCACGATGGCGGCAGCAGCAGCGGCTGCTTCAGCGGTTGCTCTAGCGGCAGCAGCAGCGGCAACAGCAGCGGCTGCTTCAGCAGCTTCGCGCCAATACCTATTGATCGCCTCTGGTATCGGAAGTCCCAGTAATGTCCATAGTCCTGAACAATTAAACAAATGAAACTTCTTAAAAAATCATTCAATCGAAATTGTGCGTCAATTAGCCTTACCTTTCAGTAGAATGTTCTTAGCAGCCACGACGTCACGATGCCAAATCACAGAGCATTCGAGGTTTAATCGCCAGTTTTTGTAGTAACATTTTACTTTTGGGAATAAACGCTCGTCTCCTACCAATGCTTCTTCGTTCATGGCGCGTTGCAACTGTCGGTAGATCGATAGATCCGTTTTGCCCAACTTTGACACAATTTTCGTTGGCAGCAATGTTCTGGCGTCGGGTACGCATCGGCATTTCTTGAATCTGGCCGCTTTGTTCTGGTTTTGGAATCGATTCATACATCTTGCGTCGGTTTGAGATGTTCCCCATTCGTCCACCAATTGTATGAAACAATCTCGGCGCTTCTTTATTGACCTCAAAGTCTTACGCACCCCTGGGCAGCGCACGTGCTTCTTGATACTTATTGGGCTATCAGGTGGTATTTCGCCATCAGCACCAAAAAAGAACAGAGTCGGTTTCTTATCGGTCACCTTATTCACCCATTCGTCGACAACACTACTGCTCTTGATGTGTTTGTCCAAGGCGAGTCGAGTGTATTTGGCAGTCGAGTAAGCGCAGATTCCATGCTTCATCATCTTGACTCGATGTTTGATGTAGTTCAGCCACATTGACCCTTTTGGCGACGGCATCACTGGATACAGATCACGATTTTCTCTGTCTGCGCGCTCCATTTCGACGAAATTTTTGGTCCATCGCGCTGCTTTGGCATTTCGCACCTTTTGACCTGTTTGCCAGTGGAATTGCTTGCTCGACATTACAAAGTTGGTCTGAAAAAATAAATAGAAAAAAAGGTATAGTTATTGAGTTTTGGCACTTGAGCATTTTCTATTAAAATACACACAACTTATTCGAATGTATACAAAACTTACTTCTTTGCCAGTTTCAATGTCGTGTGTTGTTGTGGTATTCCAACTTCGCACACCTGAATCAACGCCCGAATAATTTTTGATTGTGCCATCCTCAATCTTCTGAATGATGCGAGATTTTTGGTCGATTTCTTTGTTGTCTGTCTTCTTTTTGGCCGAGTACTGGAGAGACACAGAGATTCCATCGGTGTTTATGGAAAAGTCAAACTGCTTTTTGGCACGTACGAATCGTCGAATTTTTCGCATGTAAAAATACTGATTCCACCAATAATCTCTCGAATGATTGAAATCCTTTTGTTGAATCGTTTTCGTGCTTGTTGTTCCTTTTTTATTCTCGATTTCCACTTTCGGTAGCAATTTTTGCGAAGACAACACCTGGTGCATGGATGAACAATCGATTCTGAAGTGCGTACGCCGGAAATCACACATCGGCACCACTACTAAATTTCGGATGAATGGCCGAAAATCTGGGTTGTCGAGCATTTGGCTGCGCTTGCGTTTCCATTTTCCTTTTGTCTTTTTTCGCTTTCTTTTCTTATGTTTGGGTCGGCGCTGATGTGGCCACTCCGAATTGTACTCTTCTATCTCGCGCTGCATAGATAGGTACATTGGCATGGCCTTATACCAATGTTTTGGGTCAGTTGTAAGGTCATGCAGATCGATTTCTGGGAACACATTGCAATCTCTCACGATATCATACAACACCTCACACCGTACAAGTTTGTTTGGATCGCGACTTGGCACTTTGATATCTTTTTGCTTGATGATCAACTTGACAACATTTTCGATGTCACTTGGCAAAAATTTCTCTCCATCCTCTTCCAAGTTTGAGTTCAATTCAAACACTTTCAGTACCAAGTACTGGGTGATGTGTTTGTTAGCATGCGTTTCAAGATTGGTGACCACGTTATCTGTGTACTGATTGCTCAAATGCTTAAGGCCATTGCAGAAATCTTTGTTGTTGGGCCAATCGATACGATGATAGTCGTCAAGACCTTCGACAATTGCCTTGAATTCAGGATCGATACGTGGCAGCTCTGCTCGTGGTCCTCGTGGCTTTGTTCCGCTTGGTTTATACCTTGACTTCGGTTTTGGTGGCTGATTGTTGTGCCATAGCACTTGTTCAAAGCAGAGTTTGATCTTATCTTCTCCACTTCCACCAAACAATGCGAAATTATTGTTCTCGACGCCTATATTCGAATGCCTTTTGCACCTCAAACAAGAACAGCAATGAGCCCAAAACACAAATGGAAGTGGCTTGCAAACTCAGATCCGTTATTTTGCTCATCAATGCTTGCTGGTATTGTGGGCGAATGATTGTCTTTAGCGCACATTTGATCGTCGTAATTTCATCTTTCGTCTCTCCCTCCGCTGGTATTGATGGCTTGAAACGATTCGCCATTGTCCTACTGAAAGAAAAAAAACACACATTCGATTTAGTTTGAAAACGAATAATATTGAAACTTAAATTCGATTTAGTTTGAAAATGACAACAGAATGAGACACACAAAAATGACTTCGGTTTGATAACAATGGCATTGATTCAATTTGAGTTCGAACAGTAATCGATTAACTGTTTCTCTTCTCCGAACAATGGACTCAATTCATTGCATAAAATGAATTTCACCATCACACGTATTTCACCATCACATGTAACAGAACTATGTACTGCAGAATTATTGTGAAATTCATTACTTTTGTACATGGAATCTAATATTACTGTTGATATGTTCAATATATTTCACGTTATAAATGCTTATAAAACGTTTTTAAAATGAATTCCACAATAAGAAGAAGAGATTGAAATGATCAAGTTTACTTACACTTTGGCGACTTGAATTCAATGTGAACTCCGGATCAAATCGATACAAAACGCACGTAAATCGAAAATAAAACGAAATGAAATACCAGCAAAATCGTAGATAAATTAAATTGCAATGTAAATTTCCAGTTTAAATTGTAAGATAAAATGTAAGAGTTTCAATTTGTTGACTTCGTGTTCACAACGCTGTATGTTTTCTCGGAATGAATGATGCGGCGTCTGTGACATTTCGAAAACTGCTGAAGTGAATGTCAAATGCCATACGGATCGGTTCACATTGCTAATTTTTAGAACATTAGACAATTTGAGCTACAAAGAGTCAATTAGTACTAACACATAAAAACGGTTATATTTCGGTGAAATTCCAAATTTATTAGCAATGAAGGACGATTTATTGTTTGATTCCGATTTTTTGGGCCGAAATCTGCGTAGAAATCATATATTCTTATTTGACTCCCCAAACCTGAACACCCTAATATACACACACACTTACCTAAATGAAAAATTAATGAAAATTATCTTTTACACCTATATCATTTGTCACGATATGTGTTCCAAACTTCCGAAAATAAACATACGTTCTCAATTTTCCGTTCAATTTAATCAAAGTCATATTAATCGCGATTCAACGCAGAAGGTCGCACGAAGTTGAGCAGTGAGCGGCGGAGAGAGAGAGAAAGAGGAAAAACAAGAAGTTTTCTTTCTCTCTCTGAAAAAGCATTTGGCTTTCTTTTTTCTCTGCTCGTTCGTTGCTTTCCGCTCTAAACTTCTGTGTGTGTATCTAGGAATTATTCCCGTTTATTTTTCCACCCGATTGATAATTTATATTTTAGATGAAGCCAAGTTTTTGTTATTAATACATACAAAGCAAACACGAAGAATATATAGAGAAAAAAAAACACGAAAGATTTACCTATATTGTTTTATATGTATACACACAACCATCAATGTTCAGTTTGAACAGTTTATTTGGTTTGGATTTACAAGTAAATACGTAATTTTATTTACCAAACAAAATCAAGTCGATTTAAGCGCATTGAATTGCTAAGATTATCATTTAGATTTATCATTGATTGAATAAAAATCATTGCACGAACAACCAAACAAAATACAAATGTGTTGTTGATTCCTAATACACACAACTCTTTTTGTTCCCTTTCTTTCACTGCGAAATTGTATTTTTGGCTTTAAACACAAAATGAAAAGAAGAAAAAAAAAATAACTCTACCATTTGGAATCTATGATGATACTTTACTAGATAAATCGATGCAAAACAAAAACTGATAAAATTTAACAAGACACACACTAAACAAAATCATCATCCTGTACTTTGCGGGCTTATTTAAGAAATCTAAAATGGATATTATTGTAATGAATATGGAACACACCCGAAATAAAAAAAAATACGATTAAAAGAAATAAATATCTTAAGCAAAACAAAAAAAACAAAAACGTTTTAGAAATTATTTCATTTATTTTCATAGTTGAATTGCAGTATAAAGGCAAGAAATCGTCAAGAAGTTTTTTTGGGGGAGGTATTTTGTGGTTTGATTCAGCCGATTCGGATTATCCTTTAATGTTGAGGCTAAGTGGTGATGGTCCCTTGCTTTGATGCTGCTGAGCCTGGGCCGCCTGCAATTGTTGCATGTACATTTGAGTGTAGTAACAATCATTTGGACATTGTCCTGGCGCTCCTGACGATCCGGGGATTCCATTTCTACCGTCTTCACCGCGGTCACCTTGTGGAATTGAAACGAAAATGTGCGCAAAATGTACATTGAAAAATGAAGAGCAAATCGATTGAAAGAAAAAAAAATTTAATTCCAAAATTCAACCTGGTCGTCCTGGTGGTCCTGTAAGTGGAAATCACCCCATTAGTATTTTTTTTTTAACTAAAAAAAATAAGTGTCGAATTTCATACCTGCCACGCCTTCAATGCCAGGCAAACCCTGAAGGAAAGTTTCAACACAAAATTAACGATTAGATTCGGTTTTCGATTCATTCCTTTCGAAAATGGTTCATCAAAGTTGGGAATAAAGAAAAAAAAGAAGAACGAAACGACGAATATGCCGCCAGAGGCTTTGTTATCGCAACAGCGAGCATGGAAAATTGTTATTGAAACAGCTTACTTGAATTCCCGGCGTGCCCGGTCTTCCATCCTCGCCTCTGTCACCGCGGTCGCCTGTGTATCGAGACATTGAGTGCATACACATACAAGCGTAAGAAATTGTCACAACAATCTTATTGTTCATCTCAAAATAATGAGCTTTTCAACGGAAAGAATAACAAACCTTTTTCACCCTGTCAAAATAGAAAGTTGAATTTTATTTGAATACATTATGGTTTTCAAAGCGAGTTTAAATAACAGTCAAATCGATTTTTTTTCTTTGCTTGCGCGTCGTTTTAAATCTAATTGAAACATTTGTCTTTTCGACTGTCTTACCTGCAATCCCTGGAAACCGTCATCACCACGATCACCTGCACACAAATACAAACGCACATAAACAAAATGAAATGATTTTCAGATGAAAGGCTTTGCATTGAATGTGTGCAAATTTGATTGCCATACAGAAATGCTTTCTTTTTTTTTCTTTTTTCGCACTCGATTCTTCAAGCTTTGTTCTTCGCAGTTCGATTTGCCAGTTTTGGCCTACATAATGAAATTGCTTTGAATCAATTTACCTTTAGGTCCTGGTCTACCTCTTCCTGGTTTTCCAGGCGGTCCTGCAAACGGAATCGTTGCGTCGGAAGTTATGAAATTGCTTTTTTTCAACAATTATTTCTATTCATTAAATACCTGGTGGTCCGATCGGTCCGATCAATTGAGGCTTCAATGCAGCAAGTTGTTCTAAATGGACGAGAAGAAGACAAAAAAACCAATTGCGTATTAACTGTGAACATAAAAAAGTGGTGCGCTGCTGATGTATTTTTCAATTTAACCTTTCAATACATTTCCACAGATTTCACGGATTTCCAGCTCTCCGAATTGATGTTCGCCACCCTCGGTACGGGTTATTATTAGCCCTGGTTCGCCTCTTTCACCTTTTTCACCGATAATTGACTCTCCCTACCAGTCCAATATACAATACAATGAACGAATAAGTAATTACAATTTCATTGCGTTCAATGCAAATGGAAATTTTAATCCGATTGCCAATGGATTTTTGGCACTCTTTGTATGCTTATAATAATGCAATAGTTGTTATTACCGGAAATCCTCTTTCGCCACGTTCGCCCTTTTCACCGATAATACTGCGACCATCGATACCCTGAAAAAATCACACGAAAAAATTGGATGCGACAAAATATTGATATTTGATATTGAACAGGGGAGGAAAAAACGATTTCAATTTAAAAAGTCACACAGTACATCTCTTCCGGGTGGCCCTTGTGGACATTGAATTGGACATTCTTGTTGCACAATTGGCGATATTGTTGGTTCCGGATAAATTGGTAGAACAATCGGTGAATCTGGTTTGACTGACTCTTGATATTGCTGCGGAGCGAAAGATATAAATTTCAATTAAAAAAATTTGCTTACGCAACACAACAACTCATGCTTGCTCACCGGTAATTCTTCACAAGTTGGCACAGGTGGACGTGTAGATTCGCATCCAAGTACCATCCATTGCAAATCAATTTGGGCCGTATTCTAAAGTATTAGGAATAAATTAAACTCGTATCTTCAAACGTCACCCCATATTAAAACTGGTGAGAGAGCTGTAAATTTTACCAAATACTGATTTGTTTCATCGATATATCGTGCAATGTAAGCATTCCCATTGGTGACATCGAATTTTGGACGTGGCAACAATGGTTCTTCAATTTGGCCCCGAACACCGAACATTTCCTCACAATCGATCCAAAGACGGACTTTATCCTTTAAAACGCTGACCAAAATTTTGTGCCAATTCGTATCAAACAGCGTTGACGATTGGAAGAATACACGCTGTACATTTCCATTGCTGGCTGGTAGGCCAATGCCGATTAAATGCTCAACTGTGTCCAATGTTATGCTAATTTGTGTAACACCCTGAGAATCGGTCACATGAAACAGATAAAATGGTTGAAGTGGCTGCACCAGCGCACGGAACGTTGACTCAAACCAAAAATGATACGGAATGCCATTGGGAAAGGCTTGGTATGCGTAATCGGTTACATTCGATTCTTGATGCAAACGGTATGCACGTTGAGATGAAATCGAACCAACGACCTCCTCATATTTCTCCGCCGATTCGCTTAAATGAAACTTATGAATCAAATCGATCGTCGGCAAAACACCATTGTCACGATTAAATTTACATTTCGGACATTGTGCATTGACATTGCTCACGACAAACAATACACCAATCACCAACAATCTACTTGAAGAAAAAATGAAAATCAGACAATTGTTTCCATTTACAAATCGCACAAATTTATTTGAAAACATTTTTCAAAGAAATTCACCTAAGTAACATTTTGCTCGAAAATTATTCGTTCAACTCACAAAAAACTAGAAGAAAAAATAATTCTTTTCCACTTCCAATTGCACCAAAGAATATATAAAGACTGTGAGCAGAAACATAAATTGCCCTAGTTTTAACATTCGGCCCAAAGACGTTTTAATTTCGAGTTTCCAAATCATAATCAATTGACCGAGCAAACGATGTTTTAGAACATTTTAATTAATCAACATTGGTTGTATGGCCGAAAAAAAATTTAACCCATTGCACCATTGTGTTCAAACTCATTAAAATCACCAATTGAGAATTTATTTCAATATGTGTGTTCCGAAGTAAATTTGGTCTTCAGTTCGGTTTGGCAATCAGACGACAACAAAAAAAGCAATAAAAATAATTTCTTCGCTCAAAATAAATCAAATTTATGGGTTTTGCGACGCTGAATCGCGAACATGGAAACAAAATGTAAAGTCAAAACGAAAAAGAATGTGAAATTGAAATAGGTACTTATTAAAAACGGGTGATATCAATTTTTCGCTCTTCAATTTCATCATAAGTCGTTTTTTATAGTTCACTGTCATTAATTGACCGAAATTAGTTGGAACCGAAGTATGGCAGTCATATGTTGTTCCATTTCTCAAAGTCAAAGATACAAACAAACAGTCAAATGAAAAAAACAAATGGGACATTTATAACAAAAAAATTGATTCGGCGAAAATGATTTCCATTCCGATGAACACAGTCGAATCCCATATATTTAGCCCATAGCAAACAATGTGCGGAAAAAATAAAGGAAAAAATCTTCAAAAAATGCCTTATATCAAATACAAAAACCTAATGTTTGAATTTTCGCGCTCTGTATGTGAAACTACGCATTTGTCATGTGACATGCGAAGCGCGCGCCTCCACACATGATTTGCGACGTATGAAATTGTCGAAAAACAATATGGCCGCCCTGTTTTCAATTTCAAGATCAGACCAGATATTTTTTATGCACTTCATCGTCTGTTTATGTTTTCATTTTTGATTTCGCAATTTAACATTTTTTTTCTGTTTCAATCTGGCACATCGATTTCAGCGTGTGAAATAGTGTGTTGGCGCATTACAACGGTTGCTGATTACAATTGAGTGGGCCAAACGAAAAGAAATAGAAGTAAAAAGGCACAGGGAGCGAGAGAAAAAAGGAAAATTGAGAGCGAGAGAGAATAAAGCGTATACGAAATAGTCAAAGCATGTTAAAAACAAAATAAATTTTGTTGAATCAGGTTAGTGAAAATTTTCTTTGTTATTATTGTGTCGCGTGAATTGACGTCACAAACACAAATAGTCGCCTTTTGTCCTCCCCTAGTCACTTTTAACAGTATCCATGACAACTATTCCCTTTCTTTGCGAGTTCCATGTGAATTTCTATTTCATCACGATTAAACTTTGTATTATTTAAATAATGAACGAGTGTGTCTGTGTGTTTATTTGTTTTGTAATAGAAGAATAATTCGCTGAATTCAATCAACGAACAATCGAGAAATCAAAAGTTGTCAGTGTCGAAATGTCGTCTGATGTAGATGATGACCAAGTTCTTCCGGATTCATTGCAAAAGCTGGAAATTGTTCCCGTTTACTCACATTCACAGTCGGCCTGCAAATCGAACAACGAACGCAATCAAAATCCATTCTTTTCGGTATTATCGACAGCGAACGGGATCGATGATCGGGTAAGAAATTGGCGAGACCTCCAACGTTATAAATAAAACGAAAACAAAAATAACAACAACAAAACCAATAGACCTAGTCGAATCTTTTTATTTATATATTTCTTTTTTTTTTCGTCTCTCGATATTCATACAGATAATCAAAGACCTGTTTGGGCCAACGTGTAGCAATTGCGAAAGCAGCGATAACTCGTCGTGTGACATGGACAGTGTGAATTCGAGTAGCGGTAGTAAGGATGTGTCAAACAAAAGTTGGCGACATCGTGGTAGTAGTGTAAGTCAGTGTATCGAACACAGCATTAACAAGCAGATTCATTTCAAACATCGTGATAAGGAGAAATCTCAAGTGTTGTCCGACAAGAAGCTAACAATACTGCGTGAACCGATTCTAAAATCCATTGGCCGTTCGGCGTATCACAATGGCAACCAGAGTAAATCGTGTTGTGAACCGAAATCGAGTATTGAGCACAGCGGCAACAGTGCAAAGAACAGCGATCTGAGCAATTCAACGAATCCAACAGTTTGGTTTGCACTGAAATCACAGTGCGGTAATGGTGGTGGTGGTGATGATGATGATCAAGGTGCAAATGGACAGCTCAAAGCAAATTGTACGATTACCAAAAGTGGAGCCGCCGAATTGAGCACAACTAAAGTGGTAGGTGAATGTCAGCATGTGGTGCCAGGCACTTCAGTGGACGCAAATAATGTGATGATTCATAGAATACAAAATTGGCAATTGAACGATGATTCAACCGTTGATTTTAAGTCATTGGTCAATGAATGCGATAATCTAACGTTGTCCACACGGGATGGAAGCATCAGTTCAATTACGGAACTGCATAAAACGAAAAACTTTCAAGTACTGCAATCAAATCAAATGGGCGGAAATATTGGTGTCGGCACCGCATCATCGACTGGTGCAACCGACACAAATTCGCCGAACAATAGCATTCATGCAACGATGGCGACAGCGACGACGGCGACAGTACTTGCTGGCACTGGAACCAGCAGCAATGCGATGAATAGCAGCCTGAGCAGCAACAGCAGCAATTCATCGTCGTGTTCGCAACAGGCACGCATGAACTCAAGTAACTGTGATGTCACAATCGACGAATTGGCGAGCTACATCGAATTTCAATTGCATCTCCCCAAGCCCATGTCCTCAAACGTTTACGAAGCAATGTTTTCGTAGCTACGTTCTACTTTTCAATGCCGGAACATAGAACCAAATTTTGTGGTTGGCATACTACAACAATAATATATCGATATATTTATGTGTTTGTGTATGACGTAACTCTTTGATCACTGGCATTCAGATTACGAGATTTTATTTTGCAGGCTCTTGACTTGTAAATAGTCAAAACAAAACCGCTGTTTTCTTTTTGTTCAATCGATTACGCATTTCGTTACACTTTTTCTTCATTTATTTTTATTCTATACTACTGCAGCTGAATGATAGGCCGTATCATCCGTATCCTCATTCTCAATTTAAAAATAACTCGTGAATCGAAAGTGAAAATGAATCGTCAATTTTTATTTGGAGTGTGTACGTGTCCATGTAAAGAAAAAAAGAGCGGCACATATTTCAGATTTAAATAGAGAGAGAGAGAGAGAACAAAAAAGGGAGCCTATTTCATTTGAAACAGGTGACGCATTTTAACTGAGGAAATATAACTGTAGCACATAATGAGTGGAAACAAGAGGAAAGCAAAACAAAAGAGAAGAAACAATGCTAAACCTCTATTAGTACAATACGTATTTTTATTTCGTTTCGTAAAACTCTATGTATACAAAACCACAAAAACACATCAATTGATGCATTGGTTTCATTTGTAACCCAACCCCCCCTCTTATCCTTCTTCTTCTTCTTCTCGTAAGAAATCAGAAAAAGAGACACATAACATGGACCTTAGGATTTTTTTTATACGCAGCCAATATATTTATATTTAAAATGAAACAAACAAAAAAAATGAAATTAATAAAATTACATGGAATTAGATATGAAATTGAATAATTTATAGATAAATATGATCGATATTTCATAAGAAACAAAAATTCGTATTTATGAGAGAGAAGAAATTATTGCAAATTAGTTAATAAAAAGAAACAACAACAACAAAATGATTTGAACGCATAACTTGTCTTTTTATTTGCCTTCGAACTTTGTCTTTTTTCCACAGAGACATGTTTGCAGACAGACAGTGGTCATAAAAAGAAAGGTGTGAAAACAACAGACGGCACGTCTTGCTAATGGTTATTTAATTGCACCAGACAGTATTGTTAACAGGGTAATATCATTCAAATGAAGCTATCACTGAATAAGCAACCTTTTTTTATTGCAGTTTTCTGGATCATTTTTTTTTATGAAGTTTTTATTTTACGATGCTAAATATCTATTTCTGTTGAGTATACAGATAAAACAGTTCGTGCTCTTGTTTTTGCAAAAAGATTTACCTTTTTCCAACCAGTCGATTGGAAAAACTTTAAAGAATGTCTAATTTCGGAATTACCTTCCCAATGTTCTCAATTTCTTCGGGCTTCCAATGTTCTCAATTTCATTACCTGTGGAATTAAAATCGATCGAAATAAAACGCAACCAATTTTACTTTATCGTTAGATTGAATAAGATTAATTTACTTTATTTTTTTTAATGATTTTTTCTTTGTTTTGTTTTTTTTTCCACTCACATATCGATGAATTAAAAATGCTTTTTATCCAATATCTGAATCATTTGAATCCACTTCTCTGTTTCTTCTTCTTGTAATTTAATTTGTCTTTCCACACTAGTTTTGCACTATTGAATGAGTGCGGAATCGACACCTATTCGTTTTGTATATTTGCACTTGATTTGCTTGATATTGACTTATTTCTATTTTGTGTGTGTGTATGTGTGTTTAAATTTAAATTGAATTCACATTGAAATGAGCACAATTAAAAATGGTTATTAATGGATTTTTCTTCTTTCTTCAAGTTCAAGTGTTTTTTTCTTCTCTCAATAAAAATCCAGTTTGACCACTTTATCCCTAGATAGAGAAAGAGGAAGAGGATTCTGTTTTGCTATTAACCGTGCATCACACGACTGTAGCACAACAACACCACCTTCTTCTAAATTCAATGTGTTTCTTTAAAACAGAAATTTAAAATTCTAACAATTTAAATAATTTATAGCTACGTTTAGAAATAAAAATCTACGAGAGATAGAGAAAAAAAAACGAAACTAAAAGACATGAACGTAAGCATGGTGTTTCTAAATATAATTATTTTTTGTATGTTTCTGTTTTGAGATTAATAAACCACAAATGTCACCACTAGCTAGAGGTACGAAAAAAATATTAAATGAAATGTTAAATTAAGAAGAAAATGAAAACCAACAATTGGATTGGTTTTCGGTGTGGGAATTTGATTAAAAATTCAATCTTTTAGTTGTAGATTTTGTGTGTGTGTGTGTTTAGTTTTTAACTGGTAAAACTGGTGGTGGATAGTTGAACGGAACCGATTGGACTGTATTGAATGATAATGATGGTGGCGGTAAATTGTAGAGAGAAGGAACACCGGATGGCATTGCATAGGATTGATGTGTTCCCTGTTGGCCATACACATTTGAAATCCCCGAATTTGGTTTTGATTGGAAACCATTGAATTTTGATTGGTCGGCGCTGTTGCGTAATTGATTTGCGCTGCCACCATTTGCAGCCGATGCATCATAGTATGATCCAGTCTTGGGCGGATAGTTTGATGTGGTTGATCGTGGTACATACGATGGTTTTTGGTCTTGATTTGCGCTTCCCGTGTTGCCATTGTATGGTCGTGGCTGATATGCTGAATTACCATTTGGTACACTTGAGAAGCGTGAAGTTGGACGCTGACCACCGCCATTGCCAAAACCATTGGCCGAACGTTGACCGTTGGAACCGTACGGCTGTGAACGATTGCGGAAATCATTCATACCGCCACCATTTGGGCGACCGCCGCGTTGATTGTATTTGTTACGGCCTGATCCATTGCCACCTTTCTTTACCATATCCAAAAGTCGAGGATTCACGACCTATGCAGAGAAAGAGAAAAGAAACAACCGTTTTCAGTTGATAGTTTTTTTTTCTTTGGTTTTAAATTATAGCGTGCGCAACACTCACCTGATTTGCTTCCTTGAGCACATTGACCAGGTCACCGGCTTTGGATGCGTTTTGAATGGTAAACAAAGTGTATGCCGTTCCAGTGTTATTCGATCGACCGGTACGACCAATGCGATGAATATACTCTTCAGAGTTGTTCGGATAGTCGAAATTGACAACGAACTTAACGTCTTCAACATCTGTATTCATTGATCGTGGAATGGGGGAAGTATAAATTTAGTTCAATTCTATGTGGTAATGTCAAGAGTCTTTGTGTTTTTTCTTTCAAATTTTCTTTGCACAAAATAGATACATATGCATATAGATAGAGACAAAAATAATCAACTTATTATTCTTTTTTTTTTGGTAAAAATTTTATGAAGATAATGTTTGTTTGTGTTTCTTATATTCGTCAATGAATGTCAATTCACGAAAAAAACCAAATTCTATTACGTTGCACTTTAAATCACACTAGTTTTTTTTTATTGTTTTGTTTTGTTTTGGAATTTGCTCTTACTTAATCTATTGGACCTTATGCAAAAACAATGTTCAACAAAAAAAAGCACCAACAAAAGCAAGATGTGTGTATGTGTATGTTTGAAATTAGTCCGTTGTGTTTACATACCTTTGCGTTTATTACATGTGTGTGTATGTGATAAATATAAATTAATAAACTTTTTCTTTCTGTACTTGTTTTTGTTTCAAACAAAACGAGAACAAAACAAAATAATTAATTGGAAACTCTTAGAGGTTAAACGTTATTCGGAATAAAAACAAACAAAAGTATAAAGCGTTTAGCTGGTTTTCGGTCCTGGTTTGTTTTTGGGCTTGAATTACCTGAAGGAGAAAAAGGAATTTTTTTTCTTCATGCCTCACACCTCAAACACAATCGAGTAAGTTGCTCGGCACCTCGACAAAATTCGCTTCTTCCACATGCATTCACGGTTCAATCACAAAAAAATGTAAATAATTATTTTTTGTGCATTGACATTTGCACCACAACAACAAATGTCAGTAAATTTAACATCATTCACACCCGGTGATTCAAAGGTGACAGATCAAAAGTTCAACGCCTATCATATACCCGCTTATTAAAAATTTCTCAATGAATGATTTTCATTCGCGTATATATGATAAATAGTAATAGGAATTGTAATATGGTTTTTTCGCAATTATTTGTTTTTCATGAATATAATAAACATAAAATTATGATTTTTTAGAAAGTATATCATCGGTAAAAATGTGTTTTGTGTGTCAGTCAAATAGATAAAAACGACCAAAATTCGAAAAATTGTTTCAATTTTACGTTCCCTGCATAGTCAAATGCATATTTTCAAATTATATTTCCTCTAGCGCCGAACACTATCGGAGTGAAAGTGAAAGAGCGACAGAAAACAAATAGAGAGTGAATATTATCAACAAAAATAAAAAAAGACTGGAAATGAGAATATAAAATAGAGATAATAAATAGGAATTAAGAAAAATGCGTAAAAAAGACGTCGTGTCATTGGAGTCTGAAATTTTTCTTAGTTTTTATTTTAAAATAAAATGGAAGTTCTCAAACACCGAGTCTGAGTTAGTTCACAGCACCATAACATCTCGTCGAGCATTGCCACTGGAGACACAGGACGAACGCTCTCTCTTGAATCGAAACGGTGGAAAAGTGGGGGAGCGAGCGCCGGATTCATGAAGAGAACCCAACACCTAAGTTCATTTCCGAAAATTGCATCATAACACATAATCAACTGGATTGGACACTCGTTTTTCGAAAAGCCATTTGAACAAATAAAAAAAAAATTATTACATAGCAAAGAGCGTCCACAATTTTTCAACTTAGATTCGAACATCAAAATCCATTTCAATAATATAAATTCAATGAAATAAAAACGATCGATTCCATTGAAGTAAAAAAAAAAAACCTGTTGTATGTTGTATATGCACTACATACAATATTATATATGTTATAATATATAATCGACTACATTTTCCCAGTATTCACTTTAAATAAAAACTATTAGTAGAAAGGCAAAAAATGAAATGATACCAATTTCCACAGAAAAAACCCAAAACAAAAATTTAAGCCTAGCTTAGCCTAGCTAATTTTGTTTTGTTTTTTTTTTCTCGCAACAAAATTAAAAACAAAAAAACCAACAGCGAAAAAAACAACGAATCAAATAAAAATGTTTCAAAAGAAACGAGAAAGAAAATAGTGAACAAATAATGAGACCTACTTACCTGGTGGCGACCATCATCCGATATATCGTCTCTAAGTTTTTACATAAAATTCAAAACAGATAGGATAATCGGTGCTAGATGAGTTAAAAACTGACGAATATTTAAACCAACTACAACTACCGCACATAGGAATGCTCAGACATGTTTCGCCACTAAATTAACGTGAATACTTGGAAAAATAAAGTTCTCATATTTCTTTGTTTTTTTCTTCTTTTTTGTTGTTGCTTATATAAATATATCAATTAGTTTGGTTTCGATTTCGATTCCGCTTCGTCGACGACTTAACGAACAGAAGAAAATTGTGTTACAATTTAGGAGCAAGAGAAAGAGAGAGAGAGAGAGAAAATTTTCTTTTTTTCAACAACGAAAACAAATGATAATAATAAAAGTAATAAATCAATTGCTTTGATTTGAAGAAGAATAAACCGTACCGTTGTATCCATTAGGCTTTTGGTTTTTGTGCAAATTAAAAACAATAATTAGAAAATTTCGATGCTGTTTGTTTGCTGCTTTGTAAAAATTGACTCCATTTTGTTTCGTTTCGGATATTTTAAACAAAAATACGTGTGATTTTAAGAATATCACGAGAGAATTTAAATTAAAAAAAGGTTTTGCTTCTTTCTAAAGGTAAAATTGAACTGGTAAACAACACTTCACTATTTTGCACATAGTAACAGCGCAGAGATCTTTCGGCCATAACAATATATCTGACTGACTTCAGTGTAAAATTTTGGATCATTTAAATTAACGATTTTTACTCTCTACCACTCATATAGTAACATCATCATCATAATATATATCAGTTTGAACGAAAAAAAAAACTATTAAAATGAAAGTAACTGGTAATGTGTGGTTCTCGGTGTTCGATTGCCATCGAATCGAAGGTGTTCTTAAGGCATTACATTGCCGCAGACGTGCAATTCGATCGAGTGCATCGAAAACCAAGACAATTTCAAAAACAAAAGAAAAGAAAAAGCCAAATAAAATGCACGATTTCAATTTGCAGAAAAGAAAAGAAAAAGTTTGAGATCAACAATTTTAGAAAACGTAATAAAAAAGATCCGTTTTGGGGAACGCATTATTTTTGTTTCTCTTCTAAATTGTTTCATCTCGCTTCGGTCTTTGTGTGTGAGCGCGTGTGTTTTTCGCATGTTCCTCATCATTTTTCTTTTCTTGTCTTTTCCTTTTTCTTTTCATTTTTGATCTCATTTCAAATTGAGCCATTGAGTGAGTCCACTGAATCAACACACACGGTTACAGTGTCTGCTTTTTTTTTGCTAAATGATGTTCACGTAATCTTACCTAATCCACGAGCAGCAACATCAGTTGCTACCAAAATTGCTTGACGTCCACGACGAAAAGCGTTCAAAACATAGTCACGCTCCTGTTGCGATTTGTCGCCATGAATGGCACAAGCCTTCCAACCACCTCGGTTGATTGAACGCGTCAAATCGTCTACTTTGCGTTTTGTTTCCACGAAAATGATGACCTTGGAGTCGGGCTCATTCATTTCGCCCAATAATCGCATCAGTTTGTCTTGTTTCTCTTCCTCGCCGCACACGTCAATGATTTGCAAAATGTTATGGTTGGCCGACAGATTCACCGATCCGATGTTCACTTGAATGTATGAGGTAAGGAACTCCTCAGCCAGCATGCGGACTTCTTTTGGCCAGGTAGCCGACCACATCAACACTTGACGGTCGGGACGGATTTGACCAATGATCTTACGGATTTGTGGCTCGAACCCCATATCCAACATACGATCAGCTGTTTTTTTTGTAACAACATTCATAATTAGACTAAATTGAAATAAATGTGAAAAACAAAAGATGAGACTTGCCTTCATCCAACACAAGATATGTGCATCGGCGCAAATTGGTGGTTCCTTTCTCAAGGAAATCGATCAAACGGCCTGGTGTTGCGATGACAACATCAACACCACGCTCCAAGTCACGGGCTTGGCTACCTTTTGGTGCACCACCGAAGATACATGTGTTACTCACGCGTGCGTTCGCTCCAAAATCATGGCATACTTGCTGAATCTGCTGTGCCAGCTCACGTGTCGGAGCCAAAATCAATGCGATTGGACCATCACCACGCTTGCGACGCTCTTGATTATTGATATGAATCATACTTGGCAAAACATATGCCAATGTTTTACCCGATCCCGTCTTGGCAATGCCAACCAAATCACGACCGCTCAATGCAATCGGCCAGCTGGTTGCCTGGATTGCCGTTGGCTTCTCAAAACCTTGACGTTTAACGCTGCTCATGACATAGTCTGGGAATAATTCTTCATGGAATTCTGTGTTTGGTGATGGAAGCTCTGTTCCACGCAACGTAATCTCGTTGCTTTTGAAGAATGCATCAATATCAGCTTGTGATATGGTCGCTAACGGTGTGTAGAAGTTCTTGCGGAACGGCGTTAACGAAATGGTTTCCCAATCGATGGCACGCAAATTGCTACCATTTTGCGACTGCTGTGGTTTTGCAGCCGATGATTGGTTTCGGTCATTGCGGAAATCATTTCGATTTCCATTTGGCTGTGGCCGAAAACGATCACCAAATTTTCCATTTGTACTTTGCATTTGATTGTACCTAACGAGAGAGGGTGGGAGAGAAAAAAAAAACACACAAAACCATAAGCATAAAGCCATATATCAACGGTAACCACTCATCAAAATCGATTATTATGTCGTAGTAATGGAAATTTCCATCAAATCGACTGCCATGACATTGAGTGATTTTCATTGGTTATTAGACAGCGATAATATAAATTTTTAGTTGAGCAAATCCAAAAAAAAGCAATATGGCGATTCATTTGGGATGGAATAAAAATTGCGTTTTCTATTTTAACTATCAGCAAAAGCTATCTCTATCAAATATAATTGCAGACATTTTACTAAAAGGTAAAAAAATGTCTCTCTCTCTCTCTCCCCCCCCTTCTACTACACTCATTCACTGCTTGCTTACTTGTCTACTTACTCTATTCATACAAGTTCGAGAGAAAAAAAAAATTTATGCCTAATTTTCACACAATCGCTGGTGAAAAATCGACAAACTACTTACATTTTTGATAAGATTTTCAACGAAACTCTTGTTTTCAATTGAAATAGAATTGGTTTGAACTGATTTTTTGGTCAGAAATAATTAATTGAAGGAAACTGTTTCACAAAGCACAAATGGCGAACACAGTATGTGAGTTAACACTGAATTATAGAAACAACGTATGTATTGATTTTTTCGTTGGACCCTTTCTATACGCATGCCTCGTTCACAGCTCGCCTGTGCACTGTCACAACGCCGTCGCCATCTTGATTTGAGCATCTGATTTTTTTTCCATTGTTGTTTCCATTCGCCCAAATCATTTCAGATGCAATTTACAGATAATATGGAAAATTGCTAATTTTCTTGTCATAAATCAATATTTATCTGCATTCATATAATTTTTCCATTAAACAATTGGATTCGAAAAATACGTTGTATAGTTTCGTCATACGAAAATAGTTATCACAGCATCGATGCTATGTGACTTACATGCTCTGTGAACGTGACTTAATTACGTCAGTGCTAATGAAATAGCTTCGTACATCTGGTGAAATTTCTATGTGTGAGTCAGTGAACTGCTGTACAAGATATATTGCAACACGAAAAGTTTGAAGCTCGAATCTTTTTCTTTCTTTTCATCCAAAATTACAAAAACATCAAATTGAATTTTGCTTAATTCGTTCAGTAAATAGGCTGTAGTAAATTGATAAAACAAGATGTAAGTGATGATTTTTGTGTGATGCGAGAATATTTCATTTTCAAATTGTTGAATTCATTTTGGTGTGAATTTCTCTCTTTCATTCATCGTTTTTGCAATCATTCATTTTCAACATGTCTGCCCTTTTCACACTGTTCATAGCAGTTTGTTGGTGTACTAATTGTGCTCTTTCACACGAACGAACGAACGGCATGAAAACCTATTTCGAATGAATGTTGTATTATTTGCTTCCGTGTTGAATTTGCTGTGTAGAGAAAAAATGAAGACTTACACAGGTTGACCTTTATCTAATTTTATGTGTTATATTCTTTGTGTAGGTTCAATCGTGATCGTGGCAACTCCAACTCTGACTACGGTCGGAATAATAACAATAATAATAGAGGCTCTCGCGGTGATGGTCCAACAAGAGGAGGGCTCGGTGGAGGAGGTGGTGGTGGTCGTAATGATGGGCCACCCCAAGGAGGTATGGGCGGCGGTGGCAACGCGTTTCGACGGTAAGAAATGTGTTAACAATCACTTATTTTAAATCTCGCTTTTTACCTGGTTTATTTTTGGAAATAATTTTGAATGATGTCTTTCGTAGAGATGATCAAAGGTCGTCGGATCGACGAAATGGTCCAAGCTCAGGCGGTGGTGGCTTTGGTGGTGGTGGCTTCGGTAGTGGTGGTGGAGATCGTTACTCGAGTAGCAAGAATCAACAACAACCTGGTGAACGTTTGCGACGCGTACGTTGGGAAGACTTTGAACTGATTGAATTCCAGAAGAACTTTTATCGACCATGCGAATCGGTGCTGCATCGTACACCCCAAGAGATTGAGCGTTTCCATCGTAAAAATGAAATCACCACCAAAGGACGAGATGTTCCACCGCCAATGTTGGAATTCTTTGAAGGAGCCTTTCCCGATTATGCCATGCGCGAAATTCAAAAATGCGGTTTCGAAAAACCAACCGCCATTCAAGCTCAAGGTATGTCCGATTTGCATTATTAATTGGTGTTTACATCATTTGTTTTTATCTCTCTTTGATGTGCACGAAATTAAAATAAATTCATAATATAAAATGAATAATTTATCGTTATGAAAATCGTTCGTGATGTGAAATCATTCATTTCAAATGCACGATCTGTAGTGTGCAAAGAGATAGTAAAAAATGTACATATTCATTATAATTTGGTTGGCGCATTAAAGCTCGTTCAAACTTCCTCAAGTGCAGCGCACATAATTAATTATTCAAATGCATACGGTTTTCTGTTAATTAGGTTGGCCGATTGCATTGAGTGGTCGCGATATGGTTGGCATCGCACAAACTGGATCGGGTAAAACGCTCGCATACATTATGCCCGCTGTTGTTCATATCAATCATCAACCACGTCTGTCACGTGGCGATGGGCCAATTGTATTGGTTTTGGCCCCAACTCGTGAGCTGGCACAACAAATTCAACAAGTTGCCAACGATTTTGGTTCATGCACTCACCTTAAAAACACTTGGTATGGGTTTGTGGTCACAAGATAATTAAATGAAATATGCCAAAGTGACAACCAAATTATTTTCATCGTTTTTTTTCGCATTATTTAGCATTTTTGGTGGTGCACCAAAAGGGCCACAAGCCCGTGACTTGGAACGAGGTGTCGAAATTGTCATTGCCACACCAGGCCGTTTGATTGATTTCCTTGAAAAGGGAACAACCAATTTGCGCCGATGCACATATCTGGTTTTGGACGAAGCTGATCGTATGTTGGATATGGGTTTCGAGCCACAAATTCGTAAGATCATTGAACAAATCCGTCCCGATCGACAAGTGTTGATGTGGTCGGCCACCTGGCCAAAAGAAGTCCGGATGCTGGCTGAAGAGTTCCTCAACTCATACATTCAAGTGAACATCGGTTCATTGAATCTGTCTGCCAATCACAATATTTTGCAAATCGTCGACGTTTGCGAAGAATTCGAAAAGGAACAAGTAAGTATTAGCTTTTTATTGATACACATTTTTTTTTTCTATTAGTTTGGGAAATCGCTAAATCTCGATTCTGTTTTTTTTTAAAATTAGAAATTGATGACATTGCTGCAAGAGATTTCTGGTGAACCAGAAACAAAAACAATTATCTTTGTTGAGACGAAGCGTCGTGTTGATGAAATAACTCGCGCCGTGTGCCGCAACGGCTGGAGAGCAGTTGCCATTCATGGTAAATGTTCGCCCATGTAGAAGTCCATTTTTGAAATTCAATATTTTACCATGATTTCCTTCTTTCCTCAATTTCAACAGGTAACAAGACACAACAAGAGCGTGACTACGTGTTGAATTCATTCCGTAATGGGCGTCAATCGATTTTAGTGGCAACTGATGTTGCTGCTCGTGGATTAGGTAAGAGTTTCTGTGGCCAGTGTATTGGTTGATCAACGAATCGACAGCAAAAAAGAAAAAAAAAAACAAACAAGAAATCGAACGATCAATCAATTGCTCGCTTCAAAGTAAACACATTTTTTTAATTTAGAGAATAACCATTCATTGGTTACATAAAAGAAGGTTAGATTGGGATAATCAGGTCAGTCAGATGATTTATGGCCACCGGGTTTTGTTGCACATTCCATTTTTTTAACGAAGAAAAATCCATCGGCTGAAGACTTGAAACAATTCACCACACAATTCAGTTGAATTCAGTGTCTCGGCTTTGTTTGCTCCGTATTTTGTTTCAATAAAAACGAACGAGAGTGACAACGTAATTGATAGAAAAAGTTAAAGTAAACACAATAACGCACACAGACAGACAAGACACAGGAGAAAATGGTAAACGAAAAACGGAATCTAAGCAGACGTTTCGAGATTCCAATTATCAGTTTTCCAACCAAATGTCCATCACCGCAAAACAAATTTTATAGTGTTTATGTCCAGTATTCACTCCAAAATATCCAATCAAAGACAAAGACTTTATGTAATCACATCGGGCATCAGTGTATTTTCATCGATTTTCGTCGCGCAAAAAGACAACGAACATGGGGTAAGTACACGGAACGAGTATTTTCTTTTTGTTGCGTTTTCATTTGCACATTTTCAGTAAACGACAACAACATCAACGAGCATTGCTACACACAACGACTGTGTAGCCATGTGCAGTTTCATCGAAAGAAAATTGAAGAAAAGAAAAAAAAAACGAAATCATCATCAGTGAATACTGGATTAAAGACAAATAAAACGTACTCTGCGGTGATATTGCAATTTGTACAGCTGCTGTGGTTCTCTGAGTTGGATTGTGTGTGATATTTGAATTTGTTTCGAACGATTTTATTTAGCTTTGGGTGTATTCTGTTGTTTGCATATTCTCATCGACACGTGTCATTGTTGCTTCTTCGGTGAGCATCGGATTCATGCCTATCCAACGAATCTGATGTCATCGCCCTCCTCAACTCAATGCCGCCGCATTATCTACAATTTGAAAAATCGACAAATCAGTAGCGTGCAATGCAAATAAAAAAGAGAGTCAAATACAACTAACGCTGAAACCATGACAAAAATGAAACGTAAATCTCAGCGAAACACATTCGGTGAGTGAAAGTCTCCACTTCCGTTCTCAAAACAAAGAAACAAAAACATGCTATCGCCAACGCTATCAGACGGTGGCAACAAATGTTCGGTAAAACTAAAACAAAGACAAACTAACGAAATGAAATCATCAGCCCAACACATTCGAAAGCATCAATTCCATGCCGTTCATCCGAGAATGGCACACATACGAACAAAAACACAACGTAGGAATCAGTTGGCTTCGGAAATAATTGTCGCTGCTAATAATCTCACTCTCGATTCACTTCCATGCAGCGATAGCACCAATTTGATTTGGAATATGATTTGTTCATATATATGTAAGATTGGCCTTGAAATAAGTTGATATTTTTTTGCTAAGTTCTTTGTTGACCAAAACACCATATAAAACACGAGCGAAATACATAAACCAGTGGCTGATGTGAACACAAGGCAATACTAAAATACTTGAAAGACAAACATAAAAACCAACCGCATTGATTCGCTGTAAGTAGACTGTATGGCGGCCAATATTCGAGCAAATCAAAACAAGTGCATTTGAATTTGTTCGTTCGAGATATGAAAGAGGCAACAAAAAAATCTTCACTACACACAAAGTGCAAATTATGATATGTATTATGATAATGTGTCACAGAAACAATTAAAACGTATCGAAAAATATCCAAGCCGAACTAAGAATATATTTTTCAAAGTACACAAAGTGAAACAGAAACAGACTCCCACTGGCCAATTTATTTGACTGACAATAGCGAGGAAAAAAAACAGAACATAAGCAGAAACTTTGCCATTTGTTTATTTGTTTATGAACTAAATTTGTGAAACATACATGCTTGTTGACTTTGATGGACCATTTTACGCGAGAGAGAGAGAGAGAGAGAGAGAGAGAGAGAGAGAGAAAGAGAAATAGGTAAAAACACATAGACATTGGTCAAAATGATTCGGAATGAATGCGTTACGCAATTTTTTAACGCATTCACACGCATAAAAAACATTAGTGAAAAATGTAATGCAAAACTAAATGGGGAAAAGCATGCGTGGACATCGAACTTTATTCTGAATATTCGTTATGAAATTGTGTTCTGGTTTCAACTGTAATATGTTCAAACAGAACCGTGTCAGAATCAACAAAAGCAACGATCATCATTTTGAATTTAAAACAGAAAAAAAAATCCACGAAATCTCTATCAAGTTCCAGCTTCATTTGTTTCAATTAATTTTAAGTATTTTTCTCGATCAAAAGAAAGAGAAATAGACAAATGAAATGGAATTCGGCTCGCATACATAATTTCATTTCATGGAATAAGCTCGGAATTTTGGTTCTATCATAATCAGGAATTTATGTTCACAAACAACTCGAAATTTTTTCTGTTCGCTTTTATTATTCGATAAATAACCAATCAATACCAAACCAAAAGAAAAATAACAAAAAAAAAACCATACGAACCGATTTCAATAAGCATTCGCCTAAAAATACGAAATTATTCAGATGTGGAAGATGTTAAGTTCGTAATCAACTTCGACTACCCAAACAACTCCGAAGATTACGTTCATCGAATCGGTCGCACTGGCAGATCGAACAACACCGGCACCGCTTACACTCTGTTCACCTATCAAAATGCGTCGAAAGCCAATGATTTGATCCAAGTTCTCAAAGAAGCAAATCAGGTGAGAGGCAAACGGTTTTTTTTTTTGAAAAAAAAAATCTTAATTTCTTAGCACCAATTTTTTCCGTTTTTTTCCTACGTTTTTGCTTTGGCTCATATTAATACAATATTTCTGTTGTTTTTTCGTTTACTTTTTCTACTTTTCCTCTGTCTCTCTTGTTCTCTCCCTCGTTAGGTGGTGAATCCGAAATTGTTTGAACTGTCAAAGTCCGGCTCACACGGTAACAATCGCAATTCGCGGTACGGCAACCGCGGAAATGGTGGCGGAAACAATTTCAACCGAGGTAACAACGATCGACGTCCATTTGGAAACAATGGCAATGGCAATCGTTCGAATGGTTTTGGTAACGGAAATGACAATGCATTCAGACGCGATAAAGATCGCAATGAAAATGGAGGTGGATCACGTTTCTCGAACTTGAATGGCAGCAGCGGTGGCGGCGGCACATCCCGTTTCTCAAATCTAAGCTCTGCTGTCAACACAACATCAGGCAACGCCGGAAACTCGAACTCACGATTCGGAAATAGCTTTGGCAGCAATAGTGCAAGCAATGGTGGTGCCAGTGGTGGCCGCGAGGGTGGTTCACGATTTTCGGCACCCAATTCACAAGCCACATCACGCTTCTCAAACAATGACTCATACAACAAACCATCGACAAACACTGATTTCTATCCAAATTCGGCGTCCAAATTCAAACCATATGACAACAACAAACCAAACACATACGATAACAACAAACCCAAACTTCCCGTGACCAATTCCACAAATGGTACAGCCAGCAGTATGCCCTATCCACCGCCATACAATGGCTACGGATCAGAGGCAATGTTCGCTTATCCTCCACCTCCAATCCATTAAATTCTCTTCATCTCTTATCGAAGTTACTCGCGCAACAACAAATGCAACACTCACACACACACACACACACAAACAAACATTTACATTCGCTGCAATTCATCATTGAATCGAATTGCAGACCATTTAGTTAAATTATTATTAATCTATCCAAGTAAAGAGATTTCAACATTTTCTACTTACTGTTGGTGTTGGTCATTTGAAACAACAAGAAATCGTATGCATACGAGTAGTTTACCGTACCCAAAACTGGAAAACCCGACCATTTCCCATTCACAATGACGCAACAACAATTTGTTCCACAAATTGCAGAACTATTTGACAAACCCTATATAATCTATACTATCCGAAAAATTTTAACGAAAAAAAAAATCATAAATTGACAATTTTCCCTCTTTTGTTTTAATCCAAAGTAGAACTTATTCGCGTAATATTATTTCTGTGCTAAATAAGTAGTATTATCCAACTATTAAATTAGTATGTGTTTATACGTAACAGAAAAAAACAAAACAAAACTTAATCCCCCGAGTGAAATGCCGCAATAAAAACATGATAACAAAAAAATTAGTTTCAAAATGACAACAACAAATAAAGATTCTTTCTAAGCTTAAAAAAAAGTATATTTTAACCAATTTGAGCATTTTAGGTAGCAGTCGCTCGACTTTGCTCTCACTCCATGCTCGAGTGCATAAACGTTAAATGTCAAATGATGAAAAAAATGATACAAATAAATAAATCAAGTTTTAGTACGTACAAACAAAGTATTACATCTTTTTCTTACCTATTGTTCATTTTCAGCATTGAATCGAATTGAAAAAATTAACAATGCAGTCATCCCAAAAAAAATTGATTGAAATTCAAAACACGAAATTCATTGGTGTCAAATACTATAAATTTTTCTTTATTTATCTTATTATTTTACTTAATTTCCTTTTTAAATCTGTTCAGCAAGTGTTCTTTTAAATAATCCAGTCACAGTAAATCGATTGTGGAATTGGCCGTCATGGCCGTGTGAAAATGTTCAAATACTAAATCTCTTTTTGAAGCAAGAGAAGGTAAAATCTTTTGTTCGTCGACTTTTGGTGAAGGTAAAATCTTGAAAACTTTCAGTGGGTAATAAATGAGGTAAGGCTAAAAAATCGAACAAAAAGCATACTAATGCTTTGTTTAAAAAAAAACTCTTCTGTCTTTTGACCGAATTGATAAACGTGCCTCATCGTATTTGTAACATGGATAAAATCGATTTACTTACAAAGATACTTGTTTTTTTTTCTAGAGAAATTCATTAAAATCAACTTGTTCTACAACTTTAAGAAGAAAAAAAACACACGAATTTCAAAAACTTCAATCTTTGTGGGCTTGTTCTAATATCGAATCAATATTGACAAATAAATAAATAAATAAATAAATAATTAATTTAATCGTAAGACAAGACTAATTAGATATTATTGGTAAAATAATTTACTAGAAATAAAAAAAATATATCAATGAATCTAATGAGGACACATTCGACGAAAAAAATAAAATAAATAAATAAATAATCGTTCGTTTGGATGAAAAATGCACATGAAAAAAAAAGAAAGAAAAATATTCAAAGGAAAAATTACAAATGGAGATGGTAAGACATAAATGAAAATTCTAGTTGGTTTTTTATACAAATATCTTATTTTTGAGCATTTCTTTTGGTGGAGTAAATTGTGTGAACGTAAATTGTCGAGAGAAAAAAAAAGTCGATCAAATGTATCAAAATCTACGTATTGCATTCAGCCGATACAATATTGCTTAAAAATCTTAATTTCAATCCAGTTATTTTTTTTTTTTTTTGGTTTCCTAATAAAAAATTTCTTTTCAATTCACTCTTCATCAAAATCAATCCAATCCAATTTTTAAAAAAATTTCTTTGTTCCATAATTGTTGTGCGATTTAATTTGTGGTTGTTGTAATATGTATGTGATAAATTCCACGTTGTGATTATTATCGTTAAAAATCGGTATCATCAAATTGATTGTGGAGTTGCCTAGTCTTGTTTTAATCCATTTGCTTGAGCCTGGGCTGCTGCATTGATTTTCGCCTCTCGTCGGCTAATCTGATACCACACAACTAGTCGGCCGGTGAGCATAAAAGTGAATACCAACGCCGGTCCGATTCGTTCAAAGGCATCGCTCACCATGTAGTGGTTGTAAATTGATAAGAACATTAACGCCAGCAACGTTATATTCCCAGCATTTTTCACTTTGTCTGCAAAATCAGAGTGATTGATCAGTCATTTTTGATTGAATGAATATACAAAAAAAAATTAAAATAGCTTACGATTCGGAATGGCTGCCATCGCAAGACCGCTTCCAACTTCCAAGCCACCAACGACACGTCGATACCATTTCGATGGGATTTTTATGTCAAACAGATCGGATAATGGAAACACTTTTGAATATTTCACATATTCCTTTCGCTATAATTCGAGAAGAAAAATAGAAAACGGGAAATGAGACGAAAGAATCAAAACATGCGTTATTATTTGCGTAAAATATCGCGAATCGTGTGAAATGAGAGACTTGTGCGTGTGTCTAATTAATTCTAAGCAATTCACGCGAATGATGTGTCGCAACCTTGAAAATATCAAAATAAAAGACCTTTTGTATGTTCTATATGAGTGAAATTGAAATACTCGAGGAAGCAGACGCGTCATTTATAAATTGAGCCGCAGCAATAAACGAGAGACAGTGGAATGAACAACGAAGACAGGAACAGGCCGAGAAAGAGAAACGATCACAAGCGAAACAAAAAGGCAGAACGGAAAAAACGAAACGATGAACGGGAACAGAATAGAAACGACATCGGCGACGACAGTGAAAAAATGCACGAAAAAACTTTTTTTTTTCAAAAAAATGTATTTACTTTTGATTCCTACGCAAACACACGTTGCTAAAATTATATCGAAAATAGTCAAGTTCACATGTTATTTCATTGGATAAAAATAACACACAGCTTAGCGGAAAAAACGATTCGCCGAATATTCCGAATGTATCGCTCCTGTTATGAATTATTATTATTATGTGTTCAATGGCCATTTATTTACGCGTGTTATTGCCGTTTATTTATTTTTGCTTCCGCTTTTGTGTTGTTGTTCATATGGTAATGGGATTGATTTATTTATATTGGCGCTGCCAGTGAAAATGATTGCTATTTCATTTTCATCTCATTTGATCGAATAGTAAACATGTAATGATTACGTGGCGATGAAAAGAAATCGCCTGATTGATCAACGAACGGGTGATGTATCGCGAGCGGGCACTCACTCGCTTTTGCTCACTTCTTTTTTTCTTTTTGTCTTCTCCTTCCTTCCTTCCTTTCCTTTTCGACGGTTTTTCTTTTTCTTACAATCACGTTGTTATACACGGTGAAAATGGTGTTTCGCTTATGCTCAACACATGAAATTCGGTTTCATTTTTTGTACGTGTTTAGTGCACTAACGGTGTACAAAATCACGGACGCACATATATATCATACCCCACAAACGTACGATATATACGATGCAATTTAGCTGAATCTATTTTAATAAAACCTGCGTCGAGCTACCGGTCACAACAAAATGCACAATGTCTCTCAAATGTTCAGATCGAACTAGTTTTGTGTTTGATTTGCGCGATAGTTTCTTTTTTCGCTTTCGTAGGCCAATTATCTATTGTCGATTTTTTTTCCTTCTTTCCAAGGTATTACAACCGCCGTTGATACTTCGTACACACAGGGACTAGTCACTGCCGTACACAGAACTGCAAGCAGTAAAAGTACACCAAACGAATTGAATTGAAATCAAAAACAAATCAACCCAAAAATGAACGTCTGAACCACATGCCACGAGTTTTCATTAACACTTGATTTGAATAAAATGAGAATATGACCAGAGATGCATCGAGAATGCTTGTTCCGATTAGCCATGAACTTACCAAATCTTTATGCAAATCTTTGCTGATGAGAGGTGATATTTTCATGAAGCCGATGACCACGAAGAATAAACCCAACAAAATTGATAAACTTTTTAGCACCACCGATGAGCTGACACTGTGATTATTGAGCGGCCCACTGGGTGGTGGTTGAGCATTTTGTGAACTTTGTGATTGTGTCATTGTTGATTCTTTTCTTTTGTTGTTGTTGTTGTTGTTTGTCTTAGGGTTGAAATTGAAATTAATTTATTGATAGCTGTATGTGTCACTTAGCTGCCTGGCTTTTGTTCTTTCTCTCGATCGAATCACTTGTATTTACTTATCAATGAAAACTTTTAACTTCCTTTCAATTCAAAATAAACACACTTTCGTTTCGTAGTTTCGGTTATACACAGAAGTTTTTTTTTCTTGTGATTTTCTTCGGAGTCGTATGATGTGTTGTGGTCGCTGTTGATTTATCTGTTAAAAATTCATTTACTTGGCACAACACGTTATTATTATGATTACACAATCGTAAAAATATCTGTCGCAGACTGACAAAAAAGAAGAAGTAGATATTCGCCGTGTTTCCACTTCGGTGTCAATAGAAATTTTTTTTTTCTTGTTTGTTTTCTGCTCACAGTTTGTTTTTTATGTTTAATTTTTTTCTCCTCAAAATGTTTTCTTGCATGTACTGGTGGTACCAACAAAATGGTATTTTTGACGGGATTTTTTAGTACGTACACGAATCAAAATACTTAATTGATTTAGATTGACCGAAATGTCGCAAAAATCTCGGTGTTTATATGCGAAAGCGTGTGCGGCAAAGGGAAAATGAATAGAATAAAAAAAAATATATACAACAAATCGACAAAGCACTAGATCTGCTGCTACGAAAACGGTATTCTGTTTTTAAACACTGACGCGATATACCGTTTTTATTTCCTTTCCCTCGTTCATTCACAGCGATATGATTTCGATGAAATTAGAAAATCAAAACAAACCACCCAATGAATCAAATGCTCTGATCACCACCATCGAATGGAGTCTATTGTTTGCAAATCCAAAACATTAACTATTGTTCGGTTAACTGACTCGAAAGGACGCGCTGATATCGTTGGAAAATCAATAAGGACTCTTCGCATTTGGTGCGCCCTGCGCAACAAACACTCTTCAACCGAATTTACCCGTTTAATCGAACCCTGTTTGCATGCACGGATTCATTGGCAAAATGGATATGATTTTCTTTGGCTAATGAATGAAAACCGTATAAAATCTTTCGAATAAAACGAATTCACATTTTACGTTTGGAAACTTATCTGAAAAAGCGAATTTTCCCATTAAAATGTTCCATTGAACTTAAATAGAGAGCATGAATCGACGTCGCCATCTTTTGCTTAAATCGCGTACCATCTCCGATGCTTTATTATGACATGTGCTTGTGACGTTTAAAAAACGTGCGATATTGTTACTATTTCCACATCAAAGTGCAAAATTTCAAAATATTTGCCGAAAAAAAGAGTCAACATTTGCTGTGGAAACAATCAATAGTCAAAATGTGTAGCATAGGTGAAGATGATTTTGGTGACGAAGGTGGAGTGCACACAATGCAGGCGGATCCAAAATTGCCGGCCAGTGCAATCGTTTCGGATGAAATTTGTAAAAAATGTAATGAACAAACGGTGGCTGTGAAGCTCAATCTCAAAGATGCCCAGTGTGAATCGTGTTTCTTCCAATATGTTCGACACAAACTGCGCGCAGCAATGGGATCATCGAAGTTAATTGAACGTGGTTCAAAAGTGTTACTCGTATTTGATGGCACATTTGAAGCTTGTGTATTGTTGGATATGATACATTATGCGGTGTCACAGGAGCAATTCAAGCGATTAACCATCCAACCGCACGTTGTTTACGTCGACGATACTTGCATTTCAAGGCGATCGATAGACGAACGACAAGCGAAACTTGACGAAACTTTTAGAATTCTACAGCATTTTGGAATCGAAACGTATTATGCATCGATTGCTAGCGAAGGGGCAACAATAAAAGCGCAAAGTTTACAACTCAATCAACAAGAACAATTGGCTGCCCCAGAAGAAAAGTTTGTCAAGAAATTCAATGCGATCGGAAATCAAACCGCAAAAGAAGACTTTATCAATGTGCTCAAAATGAACATTTATCGTGCGGTCGCCGCACAAATTGATTGCAAATATGTTTTTGTGCCATCGATTGGTCATGAAGTGGCGACGAATTTACTTGTTAATGTGGCATTGGGACGTGGAAAATCAGTTGCCAACGACATTTCATTCTGTGATAATCGATCGAATGGTGCGGCCAAAATCATACGACCAATGCGAAATATCAGTTCACTGGAGGTTGAAACATATATTCGGCTGGACGAATCACTCAATCGCCTCACACAAAACACCAGCTACTTGAATGTTCCGGGCCAAAAATCAGTTAACAGTATACAAAGTCTAACCAAACAATTTATTGACAATTTACAAGAGAACTTCGCATCAACGGTGTCAACAGTGTTTCGAACGGGCGACAAAATCTCGGCTGCTGCTGCAACAACACAAACGTCTGAATTGGATGGTGACAAGCCAAAACAAACATGCAAATTCTGCCATTCCGATTTGGACTATGAACATTCATCCACGCTATTTGCCATCGAATATTCACGCTGTGTGTCGGCCTGTGCCGATCAAAACGAAGTCAACGATGTGGATTTGATGCTGAAAAAGGCTGAAGATCAAGTGCTTGGCGGCAAACACGATGACAACACGGACAATCTTATCAAATCACTATGCCACGGCTGTCGAAACATTTTTCGCGATCTAAATGAACCCAATTCATATGTTCAATAAATTCAATTCATATTTATACTTTTAATATATTGATTTATTATACGTGCTTTGCTTAAATAAAAAAAAAATTGTATTTTTTTTACAAAGAAATTTTTTTAGTCGTATGTTCGTTTAAAATGCAATGTTAGTAAATTGTTTGAATTTTTTTTGAGCCGGATGCATGATAATTTGAAAATAGTTTTCTGAAAGAGAAATCTGATCAAGTGGAAGATTGGCATCTAGGCCTTTTCTTTGCCAGTAGTCAGAAGATGCAAGGCTTTTTCTAAATTATCGATTGCTGCTTTAACATCATCAAAATTAAGAGCACTTCCGGCGTATTTACAGTATTTTTGTGCCTTGGCCATTTGGTCGGCAGTGAGAGCAACATTTGCCGGTGGTGGCTCATACTTCGGTATTGATGTTCCGTAACTAGTCGGGACGTATGGTTGAAAACCACCCGGGTTCTTTGTTTCTGGATCAATCGGCGGCGATGGAAGTTTGTCAGCTGAAAATGGCAATTTTGGTTTAGGGAAAAGACTGATGGAAATTTTATTCTTTTACGAGCTTATAAGCTCGTAGTTTGAGAAAAGAAAGTTTGCTTGCACTTGCAGTAAAATATAATGCGTAGTTACAATTTGTCTTACCATTGATTTCAGTTGGATGTGGTTTGAATTCAATTGGGCTGTGTGGTGGTGGTGGTGATGGATCGTTTCGTGGTGGTTCAGGGTCATCAGCCGGTGCCTGAGGAGGTGAAAATGATCCATTGTCATTGCCCGGATTGCTCGATGGTCCGGGAACGGCATTGTTGTCATCACTTTCTCCTTCACCTCCTTCACCTTCGTTCGGTGGACCTGGCACTGGCATCTCACCGTTCTTCAAACACGTATGAATGTATGCCGCTTTGTATTTGGCGTACTTTCGTTTATCCGCCGTCTCTACGCTCAATTCACCGAATGTCAACAATGTGTCAGCGATAACGCCAGCCGTATAAAATGCTTTTACCACATTCCTTGAGATCACGAAAAAAAATAATAAATAAACAGGGTTAAAATACTATCATCGCCAATAAATAATGAATCGCATATCAATTACTTGTTAAAGTTTGAAGCTCGATCTTGTTGATCAGCATAGGTGAACAATTTCATAGCATAATTTTCCAAGTAGGCCTGTGCTACGACATCGTTGGTGATTGCTTCATTGTCATGGTGTTCCTTCTTGAATTGTTCTAACCAATCCATGATACCTACATTGTTGTAACATAAACAAAACATTGTGAAATTGTACAAAACACAACGAATTGAACAGTCAATTCGTCGAATCCACCGAGTCAGTTCACTCACTCAAGAACAGTGCAGTCTCCTCTGGCTGCTTTGTGGATAGTTTCAATCCACTTTGAAGGGCATAATACCGACACCAATAGCTCACAACTGGATCTCGTCCATCTAAACGTCGCAATTTTTAAATGGTTTTTGATCGATCGAAACAATGAAATATGACGTCATTACACTTAATCATCAATGCTTGACTTTTTTTTTAAATTTTCCTCAACTCACCGTGTTCCTGTGCTGTTTTCAAGAAATGGGCTACTGGTTTCAAACTTTGTGGAATGGCTGGGAAATTAGCCATCGTTTATGAAATACAGAAATTATTGAAGACGAAAAAAAACTCAACAATTTTAGAAGACCAACAAAATATTTCGCAATTGACAATGTTTTTATTATGTTATTTTTCCCCAATGAAATCACCGTTTGACAGCTACTTTGTTTAAATGTCATTGCAAATCTTCATTACCGATTCGTTTATTTTCATCAGTAAATTGGTTGTTACCTTATCGTCGGTATAGAAAAACTCGTACCATTCGAACAAAAACGACCGTTATTTCAGTTGGTGAAGAAGTGGCACGGAATTGTTGTGTAATGTAGGTCATATTTGCCCCGAGGAAACACAATCCGTTTTGATTCCAACGGCAATTTGATATTCCGCCGAGCCGCGCACACAGAAATTCGTGCATTTTTTATTCATGGAAATGGGAGCGTTTTTTGTTGTCGTTTTGTTGGTCGTTAGCAGCAATAAGATTGCCATACAAAAATTTGTCACAAAAATATATATCAAATGTATTGTGCACATTGTTCATGAATAATAAATGAGCAAAATGGCAGTTTGGTTTCCTGGGGTCTATGTCGTGAAATGGCGGAAATGAGCGCGCGCGAAAAAAAGCCGCCCAAGAGACAGAGGAAAAATGAACATTAAGCCAATTGTATCGCAAAAATTATGGCAATAACCAAACAAAGTAATCATTGTACACGTTGCGCTAGTAGACACGTGTTGAGCAGCAATGGCAATTGTGACTTGCAATTGATTGCCGGGAGAGAATGAGATAGAGAGAGAGAGATCAAGTTCAGTTGGCAATCTTTACAGTTGAAGTCACAGCAGAAGCGGAAACCAAAGGGGAGAATAGAACAACAGCAGCAGCAGCAGCAGGAGCAAGCACAACACACGTAAATCAGTTACATGGTTGCTTTATTCTTTCCTCATTCTCCAAATTTATATGTCATCTGAATTTCAAACAAATTTCTACTTGGAAGCCAGGATGCAGCGCGAAAAAAATTAATATGAACGAACGAAGAAAAGTGGTGCATCAACAAAGGCGTAAAATATATTAAGGGTTAGCGCGCGGACAAATAAAACAGTGCAACCATGCTCGAACGGCGAAGAATCATCGCATCATTGTCGGTCGGGATAATGTTGTGTTGTGTTTCTGGATTCCATGTGGATTGAGTCGTTGTTTTTGTCGTGCGCAAACTCGGACCCATTCGGTGGAGAGATGGATAGAGAGCGGGAGTTGTTGGTGTAGTATAAACACGCAATGCACTGTGTTGTACCGTACACGCCAATGTGCTTCTATGCGTTATCCTCTCGCTGATGATGACTGGGAAAATATGCACAGGAACGGAAAATACATTCGCTCTGTGCACATCGCACTGCCGATATTGCCATTCGATGTCATGCTAGGCTAAAAATCCTACAACACGAAAACAGCCACCGCTCGTTGTTCTCGTTCGCATGAGCTTTTCTACGCGGAAAAACATCATGTGCTTGTTAGTCGTGTTTGTATGTCGGTCAATCAAGCAGCCCTTATCGTATTGCTGACGTTTTTTTTTGTTTCGTTTTCATTTCGCCGAATATTTTTACGTAAAATCATCGCACAGTCACACACATTTTGAACGGCGTGTTCGGCATACGAACCGTCACTTTTGGTGTGTGCAACTGATGTTGAATACAGAGAATTGAAATTTTCAATAACGGACGATGAATAAAAACAATCTTATTGTGTTCGGGTAATTGTTTACTAACTGAATCCATATTTAGTTTTTTTTTGTCTTTTGATGTTTGGTGACGATGTTCGATCTTCGTTGAAATTTACCAATAAACTCACCTCGTGCGCATAGTTGTGAGAAATGTGTGATATCTTGATCAATGCAACATTGATCGATGCGTTATTATTGTGCGGCCACAAAGCAAAGTGATACGTTAATCGTACATAATTAAATTGACATATTTTCAAAAACATTGTATTCACAAACTAGGCTAGAAAAAAGACTCAAATTATTCACTTGATTTATTGCATAAAATAGACCAAAACATTTCCGTGGTGAGAAATTGAATTGGTGCTGTACATGTTGCCGAATAAAATCAAAATGCCCGCTATTTTTCGTTGAATGCACGAAAACAAAGTTGCGAATAAAGTTACGAATTATTATGTAAACAAAACGTGTGTGCATCACTATCATTAATTTCAAGAATCCTACCCCACCGTTCCGCAACGCCATAGACGTACACACGGAATTTACAGTTGGAGACAGACCAGTAGACGACAGCCTAAAAACTCGTATTCAAAAACGGTAAACATTAGTAGTAGACACAGTTAACTGGGTAGAAGGGAAAAAAAAGTACTCCAATTAAATGACAACAGTGAAAACATACACAGAAATCTCCACGAAAAAAGCGCCCTTCAAATATTTAAATTACTTGATCTAAGTCAGCTGCCCAAGTCATCAACAATCAAACAATTCAAAACAACATTTTTTTTGCATTTCGTTCGTTCGTTCGGTCTGTGTTTTTCAATCTCCGCTTATTTCGGCCATTTCGCATTGAATCCAATACACAAACTTGTGTGAATGCCCAAAAACTTTTGGCTGCAAAGCAATAGTTTCGAACATTACTTGTTAATTAGTCGTCTAATTAGTTCGTCAAAGTTTCATTTGTTAGAATCGTTCAGTACTTTTTTCGACGTAGTGGTCGAACGAGGATCATTTGTCATTTCGTCGGACTGTCCTACCGAGAGCAAAAAAGCAAGCAGAAGCATTATATTTTGCGTGCGTCTCCCTCACTCTTTGTGTGTGTTTTGTAAGACTAAGGTCACATCGAAGAAAATTTTCGAAGAATGAATTAAAGTTCAGATGCGGTTCGTTCAGTGTTTTACTTCTCTGCTTTTGCTACATCTTCTGGATGTACCATGGGAATGATAACACAACGAATTTCAAAAAATTATTTTCGAGCATCGTCAATGAAATTCAATGTGTTTGGGAAATCTGATAACATTTTTCTGGTTGCTGGTTGCTCCTCTGCTTCATGTTGTTGTTACTGTTGAACAAAATTCATGCACGACACCGCAACCAACATTCTTTTCTTCAACTACGGAATGCGTACACTGGTGTTGTTGTAGATTTTTTCTATCTTTCTCTCTTCATATTCAAGATAATGTAGATTATCCCATTTCCATACACCCCCGGAAATCTTTTTCGCTCTCTTTTTTTATTATCTGCGTTTATTTGGCTTTATTGTTGCGCCATTTAAATCCCTAATGAGTTATAAATACAGTTATTATTTTCAAGTCATCTTTTAAGCTCTTGATGCTTTTTTTTTCTTTCTTACCCTCTCTCTTTCTCGCTCTCTCTCTCTCTCTCATTTTCAGTGCGCTCACGTTCGTGGAAATCCCAGTGCATTTTAGTTGCCTTTGCTAGTGTACGAGTGCTGTTATTGAGATGTGTCGGTCTTTGATGTTGAGTCAAAAAATGAAATTATTATTGTTAATAATGACTTCAGAAGTCTTAAGGTTTTCGCTGTTTTCTACACGTCTAATGTACTTTGCTTCGCTTTTTCATTTAATGTAGCGCCGTTCTTTTTCTTCATTCGCGTCTTTATTACACACTCGATGCGAATATTTATGCGACATATTACCTTCCGAGAAGGTAATATTCACATTGAATTCGAAACGTCGACGTGGTGATTCAAAGAAAGCCGCACAACTTTAAACGAATGTAAATTCGATGGGCATAAACATTTTATGCTTCATTCGTTTCTCATTCACAAGTGCCGATTTTCGTCGTCGACGCCGTCGTCATTGAGGCCACTGATTTTTTTTTCTCGAGAAACATTGAAGCAAGTGATTTCCAGCGTTACTTTTATTTATATTACAAAAGACCATTTGTTTATATTGCCGCGTGAAATGTCCTAGTCTACTTTATTGTAACAAACAGACGAAATGGGAATGAAAATATCATAGAAATCACATTTCGTTTCCTATATTTTTAGCAAATCAAATCAATAAAAATTGAATAACACGATAACGATATCGATTGCTTATCGCGTTTTCATGGAAAAATGCAAATTCTTGATATTAAACTGCAATGTAATTTGATAGAATAGAGAGACAGAGCGAGGAAAAAAACGCAATGATTCGAATTGAATCAATGAAATGGAATCAGAATAGTATCATTTCCGATAAGCTCACAATCATTCGGAATATCTAATGCACGATGAGTTTCCAAGTAAAAATGAGAGTTCGTCTGCGTGACGACTTGAATGGCAAAGGAAAACGATTTAACAACTCAATACATCCATTAAATTGAGATTTTCTATTAAAACAATAGCGTATCGCAATGAGTGTGATCTTTTGGACTTTGCCTTCTATTTCGTTGCCTATATTCGTTTTTTTTTGTTCTTGTTCTTCTTTTTTCGGCATACTTTTTAGCGACTTCCCTCTTTATCCAGTTCTTATCATTAATAATCACTTAAGAAAATGTTGTGCCGACTTTGATGACTCAGTCATATTTTCTTTTTTGCTCCCGTCGCGCTACACCAATCTCAGCAAACATAGTTACATCTAGAACGTCGTTACATAAAATATTATTTATTGTACAATCGATAAGAACATATGACATTGGTGGGCGAACCGAGCCATCAACAAATAGTAATCAAGTTGAAATTGTCCGAAATTTATTGAATACACATAAATCGAAATATAAACATTGCACGATGGTGTTAGTTTAACCGGAGGGTTGGCAGAAAAAAACACAGAAACAGCGATAGAGCAGTAGCGGCATCAGCAATAGGCAGAGGCAGAAATAACGTACACGCATCCATCTAGAACAGTACACATTATTATGGGCACGACAAAAAAATTTTTTTTCCCCACAATTCATGTACTCGACATCAATTTCTTGCTAAGCGTTACATTACACAAAATATGAGCGAATGTGAGAGAGAGAGAGAGAGAGAGCGAACGAGAAAAAGAAGAACGCAAATAAACGTGAATTAGGTTAACTCTACTTGTGGTAATAAAGCTGCTCTTTCGTTGCCGTTGCCTGCACTGCCTTTACTGACATGTGTTTAGATTATGCGGTATTTATTTCAAAGTTATCATAATAAATTTAGCAAAGAACTGAGTTGAATGAGAGAAAGAGTGAGTGTGTGTGTGTATGTGCGAGAAAACGAGCTACCAGTGGTTATGGTGACGATGTCGATGATGCTTACCATTGTTGTTGCTATCGCTACAAAATCAATTCCTGGAACACTTCGTTAGCAGTTTATCTGCGACCGGATTCTCTTTTTTTTCCTCTCCATCGTCGTTCCCAGTACAGTCTTTTTTTCTCCTTTCTCTGCTTCTGGTGTTACTGTTATTGTTGGTGCTGCTGCTGTTGCTGTTGCCGTTGTTGTTCCACTCGACAAATGTAACAGACCAATGGGAGCGTGAACGTGTGCGTATGCACTTAAATTTCATTTAGCTAGTGATGAACGAATTCGCCTGCTCCTTCTTTATTACCCCCAATAATTTGGACGGTAGGCAGGGAAAACCGTCTGAATTTATATTACTGCTACAAGACGAGCACCACATCATGCGGTTTTTCCGCATATTTTTCCACAGTGGTGGCTGGCTGACTCGGGCTGTATACCAAATGGGAAGCTATAATAGAACACAAAACCAAATGATAACTCGCTATGTAAACTGTACATGCAGCGAAAGCAGCGGCAGCAACAACAACCGTGCAGAAGCATCAGTAGCCCATTTTCAGCCACACTGAAAAATCAACAGCGCGAAAAATGAAAACAAAATAGATTGAAGTTTTTTGGGCTGTTATCGGTGCTGATGGTGCTGTTGTTCAAAAAAGCAACTGGTTATGACACCTAATCAAGATGAGTGACGGCATATATATTCGGTGACAGCGCGAATAACCATTCAATATCACTCAGTTCAGTGCTTTCAACAATTCATACATTTGTAATGAACAAACGCATTTCATCGCCGGGAAAAAAATTCCGGGGAGAGAAGGGAGACCAACGACCACGACGAAATGGAATAGCAGTGGTGTGCGTGATTCGATTTTTGATCAAATGTTTTTCGACACTCGCTCTCTATCTAGCTCATCCATCTCATCTCACTTGTTTACCTCCGTACTTGTATCATTTGAAATGACTTTCAAGTGTATAATGAAATGAGCACACATGGGACATGTCCATCGACACAAAACAAGAGAGATCGCGAAATGAACAATAGCCAATTCACTCGGCATCTATACAATGTGCCATCGAAGAAATAGCCTCTGTCCATGTTCTTTTACTGTGACATAGCCAAATGCTGTGTATGTGAATGCCGAGCGCGAGTGCGAATGGTGAGGTGTCAATAGCAAACGCCGAGCTTCCCTCATTCGCATCTGATTGATTGTCCTAAATATTTAATATCAATGAAATGGAAAACACAAGAAGCCATCAACAAAGATAATTTGTTGGTTGTTATTTTGCGATTGTGTTTGTTGCATTGTTACAAATCATACGCCAGAAAATGATTCGGTTGGTTTTCGGTTGTGTGCAACACAGCATGCATACAAATGATTGCATAAATCATATTAAAGTGGTCGCGCGCTGAATTCCGTGCAAATTTTAAAATTGAGTACAATTTTAATTTGGCTTTTGTCATCACCGAAATGCGGATGGACGGCCGCAGAGAGATGATGATAGCACAGGCGATGAGCTGCCTAGCAGCATCATCGCATCATGATTGCGAATAAATTTTGAATCGGCTGGAGGAAAAGTTTTCCAGTTGCTGTTTCTGCTCTTGTTGTTGTTGTTGTTGCTTCCGAAAAAACTAATCTACTTTGTTCGCCACATTTTTCGAAGCAATAAAATAGATGAGTTGAAAAGGGCTGTTTTCGGTGCATTGTTTTCCCGGCGTGCCGATAATGAAGAACTTGGTCACTTTAATGGTGTTAGGCAAGTTTTAAAAATGGATAAAATGCTAAAAGTGGTTTTCGGCACCGAACCGCATCGAGAAATGCACACAGCACCATCAATTCGCCGCCAGTGCTGTGTCAACATCGTGTCCTAGTCCAAGTTCGGCTCGGTGAGCCAGCGGAAGAGAACGAGAGTTTTTCCCTATTTCTTGCTCGGCTTTTACTGCTGATGCTATTGTTGTTCGGAGCACATAGCATACAAAACGGTTGAACTGCCACCGAAATTGGGATGGTTCATTAGGCCGAAAACTGAAAAATTCAGCTGCATTCAGGTCAGCACATTTTCATGTCAAATACATATAAATAAACGTATATTCGGGTGGAAAATGAAACGAAACAATAGCAGTTTTGATGGCACATTTTCGTGTGAAGTTTCCAACCATCGACTGTTGAAAAGTTTTTAATTAAGTATGCATCTTGGGTAATTGGGCACATTAAACTAACCACATGCTCCCTCACAATATTGATGAGCGCATCCAAACATAATTATATCCAACATTCAAGCGTATAGTCTCGGCTCCAGGTCTCTTCTCATTCTGTCACACACATACACACAAAAATCATATATGCCCTGTGTGTGTGTGTGTGTTCGAGTATTTTCACGCCACGGAATAATCGCACATAGGCAATATCTAAAGATTCGTATTTTTGTTGTGTCATTCGGCTACTCTCAAAATCGCCACACATATGCGTACATTTTTTCCACCATTTTTTCTCTCGAAAACATTGAAAAGAATGATGATACCGCGGACGGTTTTCCTCGATTATTTTTATCTGGAGTGTAAAAAAATGTTTATAGCCTTCAACTACCACTCATTTGATATACTCACACAGAAAATACCGCATAATAATAATCAAGCGGAATATCCCTGAACGAATCGCGTTTAATATTTATTCAAATTCACGTTTTTTTATGGCGAAACATTTTTATGATGGGTTTATGAATGCGAACTCTTCTTTTTCGCACACAATATTCATTTCACGAAGAATTTCATGTAAATCTATTGAAACAGCCCATTCATAAGCCGATAAAATTGCAAAACGTCGATGCATTTTCTAACTCGCCACAATAACAATTTGCAAAATATCTTCCATCACTCACTCACACACACACACACACACACACACACACACTATTATACCCCTCTAGCCTTGTTGCCCTTGCGCTTAATAAATTGGCTTCACAAAAATTTGGTCGCATTTGTGGCGAAACTTGGTGCGTGATTCGATTAATTTCTGGGCAGAAAGCATGAATATATTTGGCCATCAGTCGGCAGTTGCTAAGAGTAATCATAAATTCATGATGAGCCCTCGATTCACACGTCGCACTTGCCATCTCTCTGGCGCTGTTCACCACCAGCCAGTTGAAATTTCGCGAGTAATTTAAAATCAGTCGCTGTATGGAATGTAATTTTCATAACAATGTATTTGCAGGCGCATTCCGCATAAAACGTGCTGAAATCATTAAAATGCTTACAAAAGCCACGAAAATACGGTTGTTTTCATAGTGTGTGTGTGTGTGTGTGTGTGTGTGTGTGTGTGTGTGTGTGTGTATGCATGCGAACGAATAAATGCAAAAACCCGATTGACCAATAACAAAATTGATGCACGTGCATCCGAATAGACGCAAACACAAACCCGTTCACACACTCAGCAAACAAGCCAATATCCAGATGATTATTTTCATGGATAATTCCATTATAAATACATTGACGAAAAATAATTTTTCGCATTTATTACTCCCTAGATTCGGTGCTGTGCATTTAATGTGTATATGCATATTTTATGAACGCATTGTTCACTAAATTTGCTCAAATGTGTTTAAAATGTAACCATGGCAATGTGACGACGACAACGACAGCGATAACGGTGATGGCCAATTGCGACAGTTCCATTTGTGCCATCCGAGATTGATTCCTCCGTCGTATTATGCTGTATTTTTCGGCAAACATGTTTGTTTATGTGTTTTCGATGCACGTGGGCGAACAAACATTCACCAACTTCTTCCCGTGCATTGTTGTTTACACAAATTGAAATTGGCATGTCGATTGTTTCAGCATTTCATGGACATTGTGCCAATAATTGATTGATCAATTAATAAAACAAATAGACGGCTTTGGTATCCTAAGAGATTCTCTTTCTCTCTCTCTCTCTCGCTCTGTGTGTACCGTTGGGAAACCACACTGGTTCAACGTGCCATAAGTGCCGATAAATGAAAAAGCGAAACCAAAAACCCGAAAAGCTTCAAGTCATTTTGCAAAGCGTGTCCCCAATTCCACGAAAGTATGCTCCTCTGTTCTGAGTTGTGTGTTTTTTTGTGTCAGATATACGCATACCCCGAATATAATCCTCGGTGATAAATGGTGGCCTTCATCTCTTCCATTTACATCTTTGAACACATTTATTATCCTAACTAGCGCGGATTGTAGTGCTGCTCATTCATAAATCACACATTTTTCACATTTAATTAGATTATTAACATCGATGGAATGGTTTTCAGTTTGCAACTCGCTTATGGAAATCATTTTAACTTTCAGTTGCCGAGGCAATCGAGAGAGAGAGAGAGAGAGAGAGAGAGAACGAGTAAAATGCGCTGCTTCCATTTTCAATGAAAATGATGCTCCACATATTTCTAGCACGCACTACGTAAATTTGTATCGCGTTCATACATTAGAATTAATTAAATTTGGAATGTGTCATGTTGGTCGGCATAACCGCATTTGGCATTTGAAACCGCATTCGGCAGAGAGCGCTGTGCGATGCATTGCGATCCCATTAAATTGAACGCCTGTTGTCTTTTGTTTTCGTGAGTCTATGAATACAAATCAATTTAAATGACAACAACAGCAACAATGAGTATCGAGTAGTGGTGTGCGTACAGTAGGTTTTGGTTTTCATACACAATTTGAGCGTCGTTGCTGTTGTTGTTGTTGTTTGTTTTTTTTCTCTCGTTTTTTTCACTCAATATTTATTATAAATTTTGGCTTTGTATCATTTCAATGTTTCAATGTCAAAATTTACTGGTGACTTTGATTCGGTTGATGTTCATTAAGTTTTGTGAATAATAATGGACGCCCGTTTTTAGATCAGCTGCGATTGAAAGTGAACCTATATCAGGCGACAGTAATTCTAGAAATCACTTGTGATTAATCATTTGCACGGCCTCAATGTGTTTGTACAAATTCGCATTGTGTATTCTGGGTATCTCTCGTTCTCGCTTCCATTCATTGCTTTCAATTCCAAATCAACATCATGATGAAATCGTAAGCGTGCTCCGACAAACAACAGAACAATGCTTTCATTTAAGGTATATTTATTCGTATACACGATGCAACCACTTATCGGAATGTTCTCTCGTACGAAACGTTGATGCGTCGGAGAGTGAGCTCAAGTGTACAAAATATACAATAATCGCATTATTTAAATGAATATTTTAAGAGAGAATCTTTGTAACATATTGTTTGTGTAGTGAAGAGGAATCACATGCAAATATTTGGCCATTCGGGCCGCTCTTTCACACAACACACACACATACACATAGCCAAAAGCAAACCGAAGCATGAGGCAAAACTCGACAGACGGTGTGAGATCTCTCTCTCTCTCTCTGTTTCTATCTCTATGTTTCGGATTCTTTCCCCAGCACTAGCACACCAATTTTGTTAAATTAATAGATGAACGATAATACAATACACGCCGAATAGTGTTTGCATATTCACTTTTGAGTGGATTGCATGCATCTTAAGGAACTCATGCATCTTGAAGTGATGTTATGTTGAACGACCGGCATCATTTAAACCAGAAAGCGTACTAGCGTATCTCCTTTGAAATACGGTATTGCATCGGTACAATGGGACCAACGTACTCTCTCTCACACTCGCTCTCGATTGAAATGCGAAATTATCTTTCGAATGATGCGTTTGAGCATATGAACATTCCATGCACAATTTCCACCCACAGAGAACAGCAGCAAGAACAACATCAGGATCAGCACCAGCAGCACTACGATGCTTTATACCTTTTCCATTTCGGCCAAATACATAATTTATGAAATTGGTAGCTTCTAATGAACTCAGCTCTCACTTTATTTCCATTACATTGCTGAAAATCATACGGTTTAAACAAACAAAAATTTAAGTGTAAAGGGATTCGAATTTATTTCTATATTGGCAACTGAGCTTCAATTTACGATTGAATGCGTTGCGAGAGTGTGAGAAAGAGAGACAGAACAGAAGAGTAGAACAAGTAGCAATCGAGAGAAAGATGCTTTTTCCCACATAGACGAATTAATGTTTTGCTTGCATAAGGATTTCAAGAATCAACGTAACTCCGGAATTCCCTTAAAATCATCATCCACATCATCAGTACAAGCGAACATTTTTAATCCTTGTGTAAATATGACTGAATGAATGGCGGAAAAACCGCAATGTCACACATTTTAGAACGTAAATAAATGAATACAAATGTCTCCCAGTGCCATGCAAAAATTGCCTTCACTCTTCCATAGCCTTGGCAGAGAGTTCAGAGTGTGACATACCCGAAGCTAAATGGAGATATGAAGAAAAAAACAACAAGGCGCACATACACTCATTTTATAAATGATATATTCGATAAATTACTCGCAAATCATCCCCGGCTGCTGTCGTGGGTTGCAATCGTGCTCTCTCAAAGCAGAAAAGAAATGAAATGAAAGAAAAAAAAACGAAAAATTTCAAAAACCAATGATTCCGCAAACCGTATGTGCTGCGGCTGCTGCTCTCATCTCGCTCATCGTTGTCGTTGTCTTACAAACAATATTTTTCGCTGATCGTGCATCATTCTCATGCGCATTGCGTAAAGTTAATGATAGCAATGGGCATTTAACGATTTGATCGACTAATGGAGCGAAAAATTGAATGAGAGAAAATGAACATATTGAGCTTTAAAATTGAATAATCGTTCAATTCATCGCAATGATTTGCAATTTGGACATTTTTCATGCGTAGATCGCTCTCTCTCTCTCTCTCTCTCTCTCTCTCTCGCTTTCCGGCTCTATGTGAGAAAGATGGTCAAAATCTTTGATTGCTCAATCAATGAACATGTCATAATTTCTTTAATTGATGAAATCCGGTCAACCAAACACGTTTTTATTTTAATTTAAAAAAATTGCAACAAAAACGAAAATTTGTCGAAACATTCGAAATTGTGTGTGTGTTGTTATGAACTGTTTTTCCTCGGTCTATAAACGGAAAACTATTACTTATTATTATCAAACACTCAAGTGTGATGAGGGCCAATTTGGCGTTTTTAAAACGCACTTCACCGCATCGATTGGATTCAAGGTTTTATTTCGCATTTTGCGTTTGTTGACTACAACGACTACGGCGTCGTCAACGGTGATGATTACGACGATTAAAAGATTATTTGCGGTTTTTGGCCAAAAGTTATTTAATTTCGATTAAAACATCGATTGCTGAGTCACATTCTGAAAAACATGGTAACATGGTGTGTTTGTTCCCAGTCCTTTCAAACGATCAAAAAAATTGAATTTCACTAAATACATTTCATTCTGTAACTGGGTAGAGGGAGAGAGATTTTTCTTCGACTATGAATTTCTATATTTTAAAAATCAACTGAATAACAAGATCTTATTACGTTTAAAAAAAAAAAATTATCTCACAGCATCGAACACATTCCTTCCATCCCATTTTTTCTATTGCGAATATACTTTGCAGCAAGTGTATCTCTTGTTGCGCAGTGTTTTTTCTTCTCTCGTTCGTTGTTGTTTCATTTCATTCGATGTTAATTTGAGAAACGTAATCATAATTACATCTAAATAAAACATAATACGTAAAACGGCAGTCGAAAATTCCATCTGGAGCAAATGTTTTGAATGGCAAATTTTTTTGCTCGTTGCCAACAATAAATAGCATTTATGTATCAAACAAACTTCCCTTCCCTTTGTCTTCAGTTTGTGTTTTTTTTCCTCAATTTGAGCTTTAGCTTTTGGTTCAGGCATTACATTGAAATCAAACATCACAAGCCCATTATTATGTCAAATCGTAAAAAAGCAAAAAAAAAAAAAAAAATAACTCGTGAAGAAATACACACAGAGAAATTTATGCAATGTGATTCAAGCATTTTAATAATAGCATTTTCTTATTCTCTTTATCTTTTTTATCCAGTCTACCATCATTTCAGTTGGCGTTTTGCATATTTTTTTAGTAACGACCGTCGCAAGATTTCGACCAATTCACAATCAGAACAAAAGAAGAAGATTTCATCGTGTGGTTGGAATTGAGTGTTTGGTGGCTGGGTGACTGAAAGTGCTTGAGCCCGCGCCCGTAACCACATCAAGCCAATTTCCAACGATATTTATCTATCAACCGGATGAATGATCTTCGGACTCTTTCGACAAGTAGGAGAGAAAATCACATACCTGAAGCAAACGCAACAGCAGCAGTTATATTCGCATTTATACATTCATAAAAATAAAAATGTATATGGTTTGACGACAAAATGCGCTCATGAATTTACCTACGTAGAAATGAAACAAAACCGAAACGAAAATTATAAGTAGAACATTAAAAATAAATCGAAAGAGAAATGAGAGATTCCGTGAATCGATGACGCGAGTAGAAAATTCAACCGGACGCATGGACAAAGGCACACATTCACACATACGTTGAAAGAAGAGGAAAAAGAAAAGAATTGACTACGCAAATTGCTACATTCGGCCAGTCAGCCAATTGAATGAGAATCGAGTTGAATGAAATAAGTGTCAACAGTGTTGTTTTCTTTCTCAAACTGATACAAAGAATCAAGTGACACTTTTTTAGGCGGTTGCATTTGGCATCGTTACTAATCGGTTGCCTGCAATTTCCTCGCAACACACATCGAGTGAAAGTGTGAAAGCTTTATGCGAAATCGACCTACACACATACACACCGTGCATACACACGCACGTAAAGTGCATTCTTGAAGCGTTTTACGTTTTGATTGAAAGCGTGCGAGAGTGAAGCGAGATCCAGTGCAGTAAATTGTTTGCAAAAAGAAACTAAAACAGAAAAATCCGAAAAAGAAGAAGAAGTAGAAGAAAAAAAAACACAAAAAAGTAATAATAAAACACACATAAGTGCAGCGACAGAGCCGCCATCGACATAAGGAAAACATCAACAGCCAAAGTATTATTGCATTTATATGTTAATTATATGGAATTATCATAAATGAAGAAAAAAAGTGAAAGAGAATAGTCATTTGCAGTGCTAAAGCAAGGAAACCACGCTGATTCATATGCCTGTGCGAGTGTTGGGTGCTTTGGTTCGGTTTTCATACACAACCGATGGTTGATTGAATTTCATTTCAGCGAGTTGCGTGCGAGAGCATTATGCGATATGATCTAGTTGCGAGTGAACGAGCGTGCGTTGTCACTTTGCAAACATCAAATCTACAACACACACACAAACTGGTGCGAAATCTTCGATTGTATACGTGCTGCACAAGAAAAATACGATAGGCAAAAGTGAAGAAAAGGCGATCACTTTAATTTGTGATAAATCGCTGAGCTGTGCAGAGTAGCTGATACTTACAATTACACACAGCACCACCACACCACTCAATCTTCGCATAGAAACGCATATTTGGGCGCGTATCAAGCATATATCTATATATCTATATATGTATATTGTACATATTTAAATGCATATCGTTACGGCTAAGTATGCCATATTGTGTTATGTCATTACATCAACTTGATAGCTATTATTACCACTATTATCACTATCATCATTGGCATCGGCGCACGGAATGGACATTCTCACATTGTGTCGATAATGTTTATAATATATATCTCTTGGGTTGTAACTCAAACCAAAGCTCGCGCTACTGATTCTAATCGCACAGTGTCATTTATTGCTGTGAACAGAGATAGCACTGCACCAACGTAGCCCATGTCATGTAATGTAATTGTAAAAAAAGTAACAACAACAACAACAACAACAACAACCACGAATATTGATAAATTGATGAATTGCTTTACATATTGTCATTAGCGGGTCGTTGATATGTGAATTATGCTAATTAAATTGAATGCTTGCATCAAAAAACTGTTTGTGCGTTACCTTAAACGGTCCAATTGAATATAGCCAACGACTACGGTAAAACAATAACAAACTGGAGAATAAGAAGGCGAAAAAAAGAACAAAAGAAAAGACAAACAAAAAAAACCCAAGAAGAATTAACGACGTAATTGGATCGAGAGCGTGTGTGTGTGTGGATTGGGTTTGAGATTGAGTGGAAAACAAAAGAAGATGGAGAGGCATCGGCGGCCGCCTGACGTCGAAGAGGCATTGTCGTCGATGCTCTGGACACCGTATCAGCGCAGTCCATCCGATTCATCCGATGAAGAAGAAGAAATGAACGATTGCAATTTGCGCACACACAACAACACCAGTAAATTGCAATCAAAAATCACAGCCACCGATTTGTTTGCAATAACCGATCAACATTTACATTCGAAACCGGTACGTCGGTATCGTGAAGGTAATTTTGCATCAAATTACGGATATTTCGTTCCGAAAACATACAATAGCCTGCACAGCGAACTACCGTCGTACGACCACATTGAAAAGGAGCGCAACTTTGGTAACTATTTCTTGGCCGGTTTTAATACGAATCGCGTAAACAATACCAATAATTCGAATAACATCGTCGCCGATAACGTGAACAACAACAATAATGGCATTTACTATAACAACAACAACAACAACAACAATAATATCGGCCGCAGTGGCTGCAGCAGCACCACCACTACCATCGCCAATAATAATGCAAGTTGTCCGTCAAATGGCATCTATATGATACAAGAACAGTCCATGTGTCCGACATCGATGGTGCATTCATTCACCGATGACTTTCTTCAATACCAGGTAAATAAATCATTCCGTTTTCATGCATGCTCCTCAATTTTTGCCAAATTATCTTTCTCTCTACGTGCAGCAACAACGGCGACGACAGGCGAATCACTTCCGCTGAAATGACGCCGCTGCCGTGTATGTGTGTGTGCATGTGTGCATGTGTGTGGGTTATCATCACATTTATGCATTGGCACTGTAATAATTCATGAGCAACAATGCGCATTGCATTGCACGGATGCATTGAATATACTTTTGTGTGCCATTTAGACCTTTTGATTTGCATTAGATAGGTGACTATGTGTGTATATGTGCCTGAGTGCCCATATCATTTATTTTTTTTCTGCAGCAATTGTTGTCGTTGTCGTTATCTTGCTGTTGCCTTTTTTATCATTTAAAAGTCAGTCCCATTGTTTTCGCCGATTTTCAATTTACTCGCCCGGTTGTTTGTTTCGAAAAGGTAAATTTTTACGAACTTTATCATGGCCGGGGTCGGTGTCAATGTGCGAAATTTTAAGGCAGAAAGAAAAACATAAACAAGAAACTCCGACAAGAATTTATGCAAAAGAATATAATGCGGGACGGAGTTCAATTGAAAATGCGTACATTCCTAAATGAGACGCAAATTACTCAACGCTTGTTTTTTTTTCGTTTGGGCCTGGTTCTTTTTTGCTGTCATTTTTATTATCTAGATGATTATCAGTTCAGAAGGACAAAGAGCAATGATAACGAAACAGATTCAAATGTACATGAGGTACAGTGTTTTAGGTTCAATTGGTCGATGGCATCAAAACACACACACACATACGTATACGTTTTCTTGAAAAGATAAATGTGACTCATTTTGTTTCTTTATTTCTGTTTTGCCATTTTTTCAAGTCAAGTAATTAGAATCAAAATTGAACGTTTCTGAAATGCATAGCAACGGACACACACACACGCACACACATTTGACTCTTGGCCATTTCTCTATTGTTATTGCCATTTCTAAAGACGAACGGTAGTAGTAAATGAGCTTCGGTGGAACGTCTCCAATTTTGACTCTGTGTGTACGGTATATTTTTCTAAAGGTTGTTTGTATACATATCTACATAGCATCGGAGACATGCGGAACGAAATAGCGATTATTTGTTTAATTACAAACAATTGAGACGAGCGGGCCCCACAATCTCACATCTCAATTGAATGGAATTTTCATTCTCGAAACACATAATTCCACTGGCTGAATTGAAGATTTAATCATTTTCTTTGGATTTGTTTCGTTGTGTTCTTTTTTTTTTCGTAAAATGTATCGAGGGGTTTTTCGTTCAATTATTTCGCTGTCTCATTCCATGGAATTTTCAAAGTGCATGAAGCACATTCAAGGTACAGTTAGATTTCAGTTTCCGCTAGATAGATATGTATACAAACGCAAATAAAACAAAACACAGCGCACAGAAGTAATGAACGCATTCTGTATGCCATGCCGAGTGATGTGAATGGCGATCAAAATAATAAATATTGCATGTAATTGTCTTCGGCTAACACATAACTGCATGGAAATCTTTCTAAGAGTTGAGCGCGCGCGAGAGAGAGAGAGAGAGAAAAGCGCAAAAGAGTCGAGACGATAAGTCGCAATGTGATATCCAAGAGAAAGGGAAACAAACAGCAGCAACAGCAGCAACAGCAGAACGCACGCGTTGCGTATTTATTTCACAGCCGATTAAATTTTGATTTGGTTACCTCTTTGTTTCTTTCTTCATTATTTCCGTAATACTTTTAAATGGTAATGAGTAATTGTTTGAGCGCCTTCATAATGCAATATATGCCTAGGAATAAAATGAACACAACAACAACAGTAAGAGCGGCAAAAAAAAACCACCATTGAAATCCATGAATTAGAAGGAAAACGAAACAACAGCGAAAAAAAAGATTGAAGAAGCGTACGAAGGTAAAATGTGGAAAACTTACTGTAAGTAAGACGGACTACAATGCAACATATTAACCAGATAACAGTTTGTGTATGCCAGCTGAAGAAGCTGAAGACCGACTGAACACAAAGTATTTGCACATACCGGAGTGCGCGCTTCAAACAAAATGATTTCAAATGGATTTCAAAGCCTAACCAGACACCTCGATACACGCAACTGATTTTATTGCGCATTATAATGCACAGGGCGCGCACGACACTAACAAAATCAAGTAAAGCACAATTCTCCAATGAATTCGTTTAACGACGAAAGTTCTGTGTGTTCAGTGTCATGAAACACACTCACCACGTTTGGTTTCATTTGCTTCAATGTGTGACGCTAGTGTAGCTGTCAAATGCTCAATTTGCATGTTGCCTAGCAAATATGTGGGAGCATTAGCAGTGTCAACGCGTATGCATTCAAATTCAAATATTAGGCAAATGCGAAGCGATTCTTCATAGAAGCATTGCGAATAAATGCATTAATAGAAATAAGCAAATGAGTTGTCAGTGTCATTCAAGCCGGCCATGTTGCACTTTGGCACAAAATACATAGAATTTTCGTTAAAAGCATCAGAAAATAGAAAAAAGATTGAAATAACATGTAAATACACGCATGCATTGGAAGTTTGTTACCGGCGTTCGCAGTTATTCGGAGCCACTCAACTTTTAAGTGCATAAATGCGAATGCATGCACGGTATTCGCGAGAGTCATAAGCCTCTAGAACTACAATAAAATAGTGTCGTCTTTTATTTTCAAAGACTCTATCCAGTGGATAGTATCCACTATGAAGTCGCAAATATAATATAATAATGCAATCTTCTTCTTTTTTTCATACGTTTGTTGCTATGTCTGTGTGTATACTGTATAGATTATATTGTAACTGCAATTTACCTATAAATGGAAAATAAAAATCACCGACCAAACATTTACCAATGAATAAATGGCCGCAGAAAAAAAAACATTACAATAACTTATTCATTCGTTTGCAAGCCCATAATTTTTGTAATCGAAATGTGCTCGACGGGTCAAAATAACAAAACCAATGAAAAAAAAACGTTGTCTTACTTCCAATAAGCAGAGCGTATAGACTGGACATGGCAAAAAAATGGTTGCGCGAAAAACATCGCTAGACTGTAGCACATCGCGATAGCATTGGCCATGCATGTGCAACTAGAAAGAAACAGAAAAAAAACTGCATTTCCTTCATTAATTCGATGATTTTTTAAGCGTATCATTCATTCATAGCAAAACGTAATTCGGTGAATCAGTTGTAAATGCGAAAAATGTAAATATTTAGTCACGTCATAAAACCCCAATCATACTATATCAATCAGTAGTAGCAGCAGCAACGACAGCAGGAAAAAAAATATACAAACAAACACAAAGCTCCGTGTTACGCATACACACAGCCCGTCGAAACATAAAAAAGAATCTGCCGCTCATCGCTCATCGCGCATCGCATCGCAAAACAAAACTTTCTTTTAATATATAATTATACTTCCCTGAGATACTTCCCTGGCCACGAATCCACAGCCACGCACAATCGGCTGAAATAAAAAAAAACAAATCAAAAACATCGAAAATCATTTCCATTTTTATTTGTTTATTTTTCATTTATTGAACACCGGCAAAAAATGTGCAAGCATGCGGGCGCACACACACGCGCGCGCTCATATTCGCGCAAGAAAAACACATTAAACCAAAGGAAGAAAAAAAAACAAGGTGAAGTAAGACTTAGCCCAGTAGACACAGACAAAATGTATACACAAATGTATGAAGTATGAAAACAATTCTTATTTCTATCAATAAAACACATAAATGCATTAATTCGTTCAGATGCAATGTGTGTAAACTTCGTCGACGACGACCTGACGAAACTGAATTGTTGATATTCATGGAATGGAAAGCAGAAAAAAGAAAGAAAGAAAGAAATGGAAATAAATGGAAAGAAAAGAAAAGAAATGAATTGAAACGAGAGCGTAAAATTTACATACAATACGGCATCATTTACACAAGAATATCGCACAATCAAATGTAATAGGTCGAAGAATATTAAAAGTAGCAGCAGCAGCGGTGGCGGCAACGGCAATTATGACAACAGCTACGACCACGGCATACTTCACCAAACATTCTCCAAACATCCGTAGTTCATGTTAATCAAATTGATGTTCTTCCAACAACAGCCACAACAATCAAACAACAACAGCGAAAGAAAAGAAAATCACCCAAAACAGCCGAAAGTCACAATAAAACATAGACATAGATAAAGCACTGGATTGAGTGAAAAATTAAGTCAAATTGCTTTGATGAAATACGCACGTTCACTATATCACATTAATACATCGTTTCAGTGTCGGCCAAGGAAGTTGAACTATCTAATAGAAATTCACATTTAAGCGCAGACCACTTCCACCAATTTTTCTTCGTCTTTGTCGTCTTCTTCTTTAAATAATCTGGTAAACCATTCGAACCGGCGATCTGACATTAACATTTGACCCAATAAGATCTACTACTACTAGCTGCGTTCACACTCACTCAATTATGTAAATCGGAATGTGATAAACAGCAACGAACCGATTCAATCGTGATCAACCGTTCGCTTCTCTCTCTCTCTCTCTTTCTTTCTTTCTCTCTCTCGCTCTCTGATTTGTGCGACGAAAAATCATATTTAATTCATTGCGGGGGTGGTTTAATTCTCTGTAATTTAAATTCAAGTCATTCGAACTAGAATACGACACATACATATGGTCGACATTTCAACACACAAATTGGAGTTTTTCTATTAAATTGTATCGCAATAAAAAAAAGCTATCAATTGATCGTAAATTTTTGTGTCTTTTTTCGTTTCTCCTTGAAATAGGTTCATAGTATAAACGGAACATCGACAGCAGCAGCAGCAGCAGCAGCTGTTCGACAGACCGATCATGCGTCCGCATCGTCAAATCGATTTTCGAGCGATTTCAGCCAGCTTGACATCCGATTTTTGACCGATCAAATGGGATTGAGAGACCAAGATCCCAATCGAAATACAAATTACTCGAGACTAGGCGAAACATCAAAATCAATGTCGACATCGTCTAACATCGAATCATCTGTGATACAGAACAAAAAAAATTGTACAAATGCCACAAACGCTGTTGTTGATTGTTGTGTTGGTCAAAGCCGAATTCGTGCCGAAGACTTACCTGAGCGGGTCAGTAAACTCAATAGAACGACTATGAACGATGCATCAATACAAGCGACGCAGCAGCACGAGTATGTGAATGCGTTGCGAACACGTGATACGGTATACGGTGAGCACGAACAGCCGAGAGTAGGGAATGATCGGGCACATTCGACAGCACCGACGATGAATATGACGAGAAGAGAGACGACAACAACAAGCGGCAGCCGAGAGGCAAGAGAAACGCAAACAACAGTAACAGCGGCTGTAGCAGCAGCAGCAGCAGCACAAACGACGAATGGATCGTCGCTTGTAAACATTGGATCGAGCCAAGCGCTGTTCAGTCGTGATCGGTTATTCCATGCCAGCGTATCGTCTACAGCGCATGCTTTTTTCGATTTGTTTAAGTTTAGTCGAAATAGTGAAAGTAATATACGTAATTTTAGTCGTTCTAATCGCGAAAATATTTCACAAAAAAACAGTTGTGCGGTTGCGGCGATGCGACTCAATGTGCCTAATCAAGATTCAACAGCTGTTGCTGCCAGAGAGCCATCCATTAGTGTATCCACGCGAATCAATCATATCGATAACAGTAAAACGGTTGTAAATATTTCGAATGCACATGATGGTTGCTCGTTGCCATTGGGCACCATGACGACGTTGACGACGACGACGACGACCACAACAACATCATCATCATCATCAGCGTCGTGTCCATCTGCAAGTCATATATTCGAAAATGGAATACTTCTGGGTGCCATCGTATCACAAGCACAGCCAAGTCTTACAATTCAAGTGAATCAAAACGAGCATCATCAGTCGCAACAAACGCAGGTAATTGAGCAATTCGACATGTTCGGCCATTGTTTCATTTTGTTCTGTGATTCAGTGTTTTTTTTGTTGTTGTTGTTTTGGTTTGCGGTTTTCAATCCTGATCTCACTCTGTCTCTCATGACATGAAATGCCACAGAATTTCCCACTAATCAAATACTTACATGTGCTCTTTTTCTTCCATTCATTTTCTCTAACTCGGTCTCCGTATCCATTCGATGTGACTGCTGCTGATACTGATGATTGATCTCCCAATTCCAACACTACCCGCCACAACAGCAAAACGAACAAACGCAACAGGTGAACTTTGTTAGTTATCGTGCGGTGCCCGTGCAAGTGGTTAATAACAGCAGTGCTTCGCAAAATAAGAATTGTATCGATATTTGTAAAAGTGATAAAGCCAATAACATCGACAACGACCACAATTCGATGCAATCGCAAACGAAAAGCCACACCAATCTGATGAGTGAAACAAGTGAAAAATGTGATAATATTGAATTTATCGGTGAAAATACAACAAATTCAAATTCAAATTCAAATTCAAATACAAATGCAAATGGAAATGGAATTGTGAATGCAAATGTGGTACTCAGTGATGGGGTACAAAGTGGATTTGTGCATACGAATAGTGGTAACTGTAACAGTAGTATGATAAGTGTAACGGATAATACAAATAACTCAAGCCCCAACCATACGAGTCAAGTTCATTTGAATCAGCGCACGTTCACATCGACCGAGGCGCAAACAGATGATATACAGCATCAAAGCAGCCAGGAGCAGCGACAACAACAACAACAACAGCAGCAGCAAAGTCAATCGGCCGATGCTGCATTGATTGAATCGACAACAACAGTCAAAACTAGTAGCAATAAGCCAAATCATTCGCACAGCCGACGCTCTGGCACGGATAGTAGTGAGGCACAAACGAGCCGGGAACAACGACGCCGAGAACGTCGTGAGCGTCGCCAACCAAGAAGTTCACGACAACATGTGCATCCACCACCAAATCAATCGCTGGCTATGCATTCGCATCATTCCAATTGCGAAATTCTACCCGATATTTTGCACAATCACGTAATCAGTCATCCACCGCCGTACACAACACTTCCAATGCCCAGCCATTGCCAAATCAATGCAGCCTCGGTTCTGACTCAATCGCCTCCGCCATCTGTACTCGTACCTGCTCCACCATCAGCTCTGATACCCGTTGGAATTAGCGACGACGGCCGATACACATTCCCATTGCCGATAATGAGACGGTAAGTGTTCAACATAGAAATAATTCACCAAAAATTAGTGCCTGTGTGTGCCTCTACGGTTTTTTTTTCATTTCTCTCTCTCATCACTTCAATACCGCGTTCGATTCAATTTGATGTGGAGAATTTGATATGCAGAGTAGAGAGGAAAAAAATAACACAATTTTCATTGGCATCAAAGCCAAATACAAAAATGAAATGCAATGAGAGTGAAAAAAATACAACACTTTATTTCGCGCACAAAACAAAAGTATCAATTCGTTTAGTTCACGTTATATGCAGTGTTTCAAGGACAATTTGTTTGCCTAATGCATGAGCATTTGGGCATGGATGGAAAATATCACCGACTCTGACTTTTGCACAGTGAGTGCGATTCATTTTGCGTAGATCGGAAAGAAGAGAAAAAAAAACTCCAGCAATGTTTATGCCCAGCCGTTGGTGTGAGTGTATATCGTTTGTGCGGTGCTGTTTTTTTTTCTTCTTCGTTTTTTAGTGTGTTATGTGATATTTATATTGACGTCAATTCAATGCAATCGCTTGTTCGTTGAATTCGGATCAATTTCCATTGGGCGGTGTTAAAACTGAATCCAAATCCATCGCCCGATCATTTCATTTCAATATGTTTTTTTTTCTGCTTCGACTGTAGAATGAGATACAAAAATCACTTTATTCTCCTCGCTCGCTGGATTTTGTGTGTTTGTGTTTTTTTCGCTGCTACTTCTTTTTTTTGCGGAAGTGTGTGCATCGGATAGAGTGTCAGAGTGATTCAGAGACAGAAAAAAAAGAAAACAATAATAAAAACAACGACGCAAACTGAAGTTGTTTGACAAAAGCAGCATTTTTCTCTGTGTTCAAAGCGATTTTATTATTGCAGCCAAATAAAAATAATTTGCCGTAAGCACTTTTCAACTCGTTTGGGTGACATAATATTAAGCATTGACTGTTTTAATTCAGTCGGATCGTGTAACGCTCGAAAACATCGCGCACAGATTTGAATGCAAAGCACTGTGTGCAAGCATATTTCAGCACAGAAGCGAGCAAAGGAGGAGAAAAAAAGACAACGGCAGCACCGCGAGTGTGTTGAGTGGAAGAATGAATATTTAAAAAAAAAACGGCATGCAAAACAACAAAACAGATAAAGACGATTTATTATTGGGACCACTTTGAGACAAGTTTTAAATGAAAAACTAAACATGCTCACAATAGGAAATCATATTCTGTTATGATGAAACAACACACACACACACAGAGAAAAAAGTACAATAATGCATTCACTATTAATGACAACATGGAAATATATAGGTCGGACGGATTATACATTGATGATGACGACGACAATGACAACAACGACGACGATGACGATTATAAGTAAAACACCGAAATGAAAAGAGAATGATAGTAGCGTGTGTATATACACAATGCAAAACGGTAAATTTGCCACATATTTGCGGAAAAGAACACGGTGAAGAATTGACGGGAATAAGTCTGAGCATCCGAGAGCACGGCACTATGCCACAATCGAGCAGAAAGTATGAAACAAAAGCAAAAAAAAAACTGCGGCGGGTAGAGGAGAGCGAGGGGAGTGAGAGAGAGAGAGAGAGAGAGGGAAATACCAACAAGTAATCGTTTGTTCCTCTTAATTACGATTATAGAACTTGATGTCTTTCATCTTCGGTTTGCACGCGTTCTGCCATCACTTCTCTCCTCGTCTCGCACGTCATTTTCGTTCGTGCCTTCCTCTTTTGCTGATACTGGTTGCTCTGTTCTCTATCCCCGGTGCACGATGGCATTTTTCCCATTTATTTCGATGCTATGTTTTTTTTTTCTTTGCCATTGCTGCTTCTTCTTCCCCATTCATTTTCTTGTGCCGTGCATTTTTGCTCCAGTCTATATTCGTCTCGTAGCCGTGTTTATGTGTCGCTTTGATGACTTCAATCATCTTATGTCATTTTAAGCGGTTAGGCAATGTCTTTGTATATTCATTACACCAACTTTACAATAATAAAAATAACAAAGAAAGCAGAGAATAAGAAGAAGAAGAAGAAGAAAAGAAAATCGTAACCACGAAGTACACACTAAATTTTACACACAACGGCTTTTGATTATATATATATATATACCATCTTTTCGGTGAGTGCTGCTGTGGCTCGCGAGCTCATTCGTTCATTGTTGTACTTCATTTAGTCGAACTTTTTTTGTTTGTTTCATTCGCTATGCTCTGCATTCTTTTCTTCTATTACAGCCTCACCGAGAGAGACATACATACGTGTATGCAGTTGGGTCTATTAAAGTATATTTCAATTTGCACAACACCACACTACCCCAGTCAATGTTCTAAAAGATTAAGAAATGGCTGTCGCGCTTTCGAAAGAGTCGACGCGACACAGTGGCAGGATGCATATCAATTTAGCTGCTGTTCCACATATTGCAAAAAGGCACACACAATTATCATGTGTGTGCCAGTCCCCTCAATTTTCGACACACAATCAATGGTTGCACTGATTACAAAACGACAATGCAGTGGCATTCCATTCGATTGAGAATTCGGGTACGGATATTTTGATTTGAGAATTTTTCAAAGTATCGTTTCATTGTTCGCAGCACGAACAATATTCAAAGTTGTGATTAGTTTTGGGAAATGAATAGCAAACAAAGAGACAACAAAAAATTGTCACATTTTTTTTTATCGAAATTCAATTGTAAGCATATTGAAAAAGTTGAAAAGTTCATTGGAAACAAAAGACAAAACGGTCCGAAGAATCACTTGGAATGACTAAAATCGGTAGGAAGGAATGACAAAAAAAACGAGTTGAAAGATACTTTGAAAACGATAAATGTACCGTTGTCTGTAGAATTTGTGTATCACATTTTCTTTTCCATTCTGTGTGAGCGTAGTGTGTGTGTGTATGTGTGACTGAGTTTTTCTGTTTATTGGACACCATTTTGTTCTGTGTTTTTTTATTGTTTGGAATGATTTAGAGTTGTGTTTGTCATAACCGTTTGTTTGAATGTTACAATCTAAGCAGTTTTGCTTATGGATTCGAGCAAGAGCGAACCGGAGAGGGAGATGAAGACTCGAATCATTTTCGATACCATTTTTCCACACAGATTCTATAATACTATACTACCATATGCAATAAATATGCAAGTCAACATCAAATGGTAGTTAATAAATGTGAATGTGTTCGGGATCTTCTAATGCTCGAAGCGTGAGACACTAGCATATTTTTCAGTCCGTTTTTCCTTCTGGCTATGTGTTGCATTCACCGCACACAAAAATAATCATCAATGCAACACAACGAAAATACACAAACATGCAGTTTTGATCACGACACAACCAATTCCGAATGAGAAAAATATAAACACAAATCAAATGTACATCTAAGCATCGTTTTATATGTTTGTTGCTGCTGTTGTTATTGGTTTGGCGAAGATTTTGATTTGGTTTGCCGAGGAAGACAGTGCACAATGTTTGCACTTCGAGCATGAGCCAAGAGAGAGAGAGAGAGAGAGAGAGAGAGAGAGAGAGAGAGAGAGAGACTGAGAAACAGAATGAGAGAATGAGCGCACATGCATCCGAGAGCCATAATAGCGACAAAACAAATTAAATCGAACGGATAGTGTGTACCTTTATTAAATACATTGTAATATGACGATGGTGAAAGAAATGCCAAAACATAGCGACAGAGACAGTGACAGAGAATGAGAGAGACGGGCAAAAGGCAGCAGCAACAGCACCATAAGATAATAAAATAAAATCAGACAATTATGGAGCGAACACGAACAGATGTATTTCGAATTGGCCGAGAAGCACAGAGTGCAGGCAACGATGCCCGAAGACCCGCTTCAAAGTAAACAATTTCATAAGAAATATTAGTGTTTTGTGTTCTTTGTTGGAAGTTTTGATTGTGGATATTTGCGCGCTCGCTCGCGCACACAGCACTGACTCATTCCGTTCGACGCAGAGATATTGGCCGAAGATCTCTTTTCTGGCCGATCGGAAAGCAAGCCCAATGAACGTACACGCTCGAAACGATATCGTTCGTGTTGTATGTTGCAATTTTGATGTTTGCGAGACCGAGAGCATATGTGTATAATGTGTTCGAATAAATTGTCTATATTCTCTGGTTTCAAATCCAGTGAGCGAAAGAGCAGTGTCGTTCGTTCAAGCGCTCGCGCTCGCGCTCGCGCTCCAACACACACATACGCTCAAGCCAGCTCGAGCTTAAGTGTAGCAAAGAAGAAAAAAAAACACAAAATATGTATGCTGCTTTCCTCTCTCTTTTCACACACGATAATAGGTTTTCATTGTCATTTTGTGTACTTTGTGCTGACTGTTGTGTTATTTGTATGTGACAAAATGTTATATTTTGCAACCCACATTTTTTTCTCTTCTGCGCGCTGTATCTTGTGCTTCGGTGTACTTTTGCACTAGTTGTTTTTTGCGCTCGGTCGTTGGCTATTCTAGTTAACGATTTGTATTAGATGCGTGTTGTTGTTGTTGTTGTTGTTGCTGATGCTGCCCAGATCAATGCTTTCTTTCGTCAATGTGTTTTTTTCTCTATCTTCTGCCGATGGTTTAATTTTTCTTGTTGTTGTTTTTTTCGGCTTTCGATTCACATAATCGTTCAATCTTTTGCCGTACACCTATGTGTCGAATGAATGGAATAAGCTGAAACGTATGGGTGTATGGCGATGCCGATTCTGGAGCACACATTGAATTGTATGCGAGCAATGAATCTATACACATTCGCTGTGCACTGTGTGCATCCGTACAGCATCAACAAATGTTTCAACGATTGTGGAACAAATGAAATAACAACGACGAAAACAACACAAAAAACCTACATACAAAGACAAGGAACAAACATAATTCTAAACGATCGCTCCGAGAGAAAGAGAGAAGTGCATTGAGCATGTATTTGAGAATGAGTTGTATGCGACGCCTTGCACACATCTCAACTATGATCCTATAAAGCTTCTGCTTTATGCACAATGCACATGCATACGGAACCGATACTATAAATATATTTAACGATTTGAGACTGTACAATGGCATGGAACATTTTCGTTTTGCTTTTTCGGAATACAAAATCAGCTCGCTCTCTCTCTCTCTCTCTCTCTCTCTGCGTATCATGCAGCTAAACAGAATAGAAGATGCCAGTGGAAAAGAAACTCACAAAAACATACTCGTACACACACACTCGAAACGAAAACCGAAAAAGGAATCGAAACAACAAGAAGACACTCTCCAGAGTGTAGGTACATTCTGTGAATGTGCACATCTAGACGAATGAAAACATAACACATAAGTTTAACGATCAGTTCGCTGTGTTTGTGATTGAACGACATTAACAACAACGATGAACGAAGCAAAAGACAGTAAAAACAAAATACAAACCGAACATGTACACACATATAATGTTAGCATATCCATATTGGAGTATGTGTGTGTGTGTGTGTTTTTTCCTTCATTTTCTCGAAATTCCGTTTATATGCGTGTTGTATTGTTTGAAAAATCTTTGAAAGACAGAAAATACAATAATGACGATGGCAGGAATAGCCGTAGAATGGGCTGAATATAAAAAAACGTATCATACAATAGAGGAGAATGAAGAAGAAGAAAAAAACACACCGAGAATAAATTGATCATTGATTCATTTTTTTGGTTTTCTCTTTTGCTCCCTCTTTCCTAAGTCGCGTCGACTACAAAAATCTCAACTGCTCTTCAACTCCGAAAGATAAACACATCTACCGATTCATTACATTTTATCCGACACACAGAAAAATACACCGAAGAACAAAAAAAAAAGAACATAAAGCAAAGCAAACGATTCGAATTAATAAAGAGAAATCACCAGTTAGAACACAGCATACGTTCGTTGAATGAGCAATCATGGCTGATTGAATGAGAGTTTAATAGAAAACGTTTCCGCCGGTGTATTTTCACAATTCGTTCGTGTGTTTTTTTGTTTCGCTCTCTCTCTCTTTCTCTTCGGCTGCACTTTTCCAACTCGTTACTATTAATGATCTAAGTTATAATTTTGATGTGAGTGCGTTTTGATAATTTCAAAGGGCGAACAATGTGTTGCATACAAATAAACCACATATCAAATATGCACACCAGTTTAAATATTTCGCATGAACATTGTGATGCAACCGAGCTCGACTAACAACAATAACTACACTAGAGAAAAAAATAGTACACAGAGGCAGGCCACAAGTATTCTTCGGCTTGAATAAATTGAAAGAAAAGGGAAAAAAAATCACATAGAAGGCCGCCGTCGCCGCCAATGTGTGTTTTTTTTACCTCATTCTCGATCATTTTGGATTTTCCCATTTTGGAAATGTTGTCGGTGTGCACTATGTGTGTGCCTTTTGTATTGTTCGTTAGGAGTGCAACGATTTTTACCTTCATTCCCTCCTCTCTCTCTCTCTTCTGGGTTTGAAAAATTCTCATAATTTTTTCATTCTTAAAATCACTTCGAGGCAATAATGGGCCGATGTGTGCACCACACTCCGACTGTCTATCTCGCATTGTGTGTGCGGAAAGATATTCTTGAAAATTCGAGCATTGTTTGCAGGTCGTAAATAAAACCAACACATGTGGTACCATGGCTGGTACGGTATTTTCTCGACCAATACTCTCTTGAGTCTCCCTTACTCTCTATCTATCAACCCTCAAACCATATCTACCGCATTCACACACAAAAGGAGTGCAGGAATATCATTGGTAACAAAAATTCAGAAAAAAAAACAAAAAAAAAAACCAGAACGAAACGAAACGAAGAAAAAAGAACACCAATTCCATTAGATTATTCGATCTCTCTCCACAGGCAAAGTAATTTGAGGTGTATATTACCGTGCTGATAAACGAATGGTAATGTTTATCTGGTAGCCACCTTCAAGTTGACAGCTTCGGTGTTTATCTGTGATGGAAAACTCAAGAATTCAGAAGGGAGTCGAGGCAAAACAAATAGACAAGCCACTCAATATTTATAGATTACCGTGTTTTATATTCGATTTGACCTTTCAAACAACGATAAAATGTGCGATAGAAAAAATCAAAATATTCGAAAATGCTCTAGCTCACCTCCAATCTGATTCCAAGCAAATGCTAATTTATTGTGCAAGAATGAAAAACGAATCTAAGCGAAATGTTGTGCCATTTAAAATGGGATTGTTGCCATTAGGATTGCCTTTAAAGCATCTAATAAGAGCACACAGCTTCATTTTCTAATGCACCCGTGAACTTAGCATACATTATGCAGCAGCCAGCTAAATGTGCGCGGTGAGCGATATGTTATGATGATAGAGATTAAAGGATCGCGCTACTTCATGTTTTGTCGCGCTGACGATATAAATTGCAAAAGCCAAAAGATTAAAATCAATTTGTGAAAATGTCACGAGTATGAAAGCGAAAAAAAAACTTGGGTTTTGTGTCGCATTGAAAGAGCGAAAGTTTGACGAACGGATAAGAATTGAAATTTTCAAAACCGAATATCAATTGTGTGCAGCGTTGAGCGCGCGAAATTTCGCCGCCATAAACGCATGCAAAAGATGGATAATTTTTTTCCAAAATAAATCCTCCCTAGCGTTTGAATGGAGAGTAAAATAACACCGCATTTAGATTGCAATTTTGATATCAGGCCACAAACTGGACACATATTCAAGTTTACCACATCAATTATTTAGACGAAATCTTTTCGGTTGTTGGGTTTAAGATAAATGCTAAATCCTAAAGTAGCTTATAAGAGCCGAAAGAACAACGGCAGGCGAGCGAGAAAAAAAAACAACGGCACAGCAGAAACCAACACAACACACGTACTATGCGCTCACGAGATAGCGTCGACACAAGAGCGGCAAAGGCATTGGCATCGGCATTACGCGAACAACACACCGACCGACCGTACACAACAACAACAACAACAGCAGCAGCAGCAGCAGCAGCAGGAGGAACATCAATAATAACAAAAACACGGTGCCATCGAATGCACAGTGGAATAGAAGCGCTCCAATATATACGACGGTACGACTATGGCCGTCTCGCTTTCATGTGCGCATTCTGTGTGTTTTGTCGATATAGTGTCGACGGCAAGAGTGAACCGCCGCCGTTGTCGTCGTCGTCGTCGTCGTCGTTGCTTCTCGTTCGCCTGCACACAGCCACAATTTCGGTTCTAACACATAGCCATGCACGTATTCTGTATCGGTCGGGTACACCAAACCAATGCCCGTCGTCTCCTTTTAGTTTTGCTGTTATACTTGAACAGATAAACATTAAAACTTTTATTCTGCCACATTTAGAGCACTGCTTATTGTGAAATTGTTCAGTTTTGTTTCTGTTTTTCTTGTTCATATTATTTTTCGGTATATTGTCTACTCGTCTCTGCGCTGTTTGAAAATTTATATTCCTGTTTGGCCTGTGTAGACCACAGTGTTTATTGTTGAAATATTATATTGACGGCGACAGCGACAACGACGACGACGATACGCGCATTTCTCTACAAGTGTCGATGCTGTCACCGTTTGTTGAGTCCATATTCAATTCATTGCTCTGCTCTGAAATAGTGCGTTGTTGTGAAATAATACGCGACACAAATTGCAGAAAAAAAAACCCTGAACGAAAAAAGAAGGTTGTAGCCACAAGGGGAACCCAGAAGTAGCCAAAGAACACCGCAGCCGGAGAGTACCCAGCCAGAAAATCGAAATCAGCCGAATCATCTTGAAGAGAAATAGCTTCGTGTGTGTGTGTGTGTTGAACTGTACCAGCGCAGCTATTTTGCATTGCATTATTCGCATGCACTGTTTTCGTCAAACTGACAGACGGCGTTTTCTATTGAACCGTAGTACATTTGGATTGAAACGAAAAAGACAACGATTCAATGCTGAACCATTTGAATACCGCGATAAAAATTCGGATAAAAGTGAAACAAATCGATTTGGCGTCAAGTGCAAAGTAGATCGTAGACAAAAGAAGCGACACCGAAAGGGACTCGAATCGAAAGGATTGAAGCCAAAGAGTCGTTCCCTTGCGAAAATCGCACAATACCCAGCACCAGCACCAGCACCACCATCAGCAACAATAGCAGCATTAGCAATTCGGCGACACTCTCAACATTCAAATTTTCGAATTTGTTTGCTCAATCAATTGATAATTGTAAGTAAATTCGATCATTTTATTCTAAATGAAAGAATAGTACGAGTGCAGCGAAAAGAGAGACCAACAGAAAAAGAAAACGAACGAAAAAAAAAACGAAATGAATTGTGCATCGAATCAACAAAGAGCTAGTATACAGAGATACATATTATTTTTCTCTCGCGCGACAAAAAGAGAGCGAAAGCGATTATTGCGCTGCACTGGCGCATACGAGTGCGAGGGAGAGAACCATAACTAAACTCATTCGCTTGTTTTTCTCAATTTGACATTCACCATTTTCGTATTAACAATCCAATATACTACATAGACTCACATAGACGAGCGTAAACGCTCTCTACCACAGACAACGCGATGTGTGATCGGCGCATGTGTAGCACAAATGCCATTTCATATATACACAGCGATTTTTTTTTTGACAGCAGCAATGTGTACAGTAAACTCAGGCACATCGTACACACAAATGCAAAAGATTCTTATGGCCAGAATAAACAAGATCCAGGGAAGAAGAAGAAGAAGAAGAAAACGGCGAATTGGAAAGAAGAAAAATGAAACGAACGAAAACGTCTTTTGTATTCTTTATTTGTTCGCTGTGTGCTTTTTTCTTCTTCTTTTTCGCTTTTTTATATTTATGGCTATGCAACAATTTATATATATATATATATGACTCTGGATATGCTGTGCCATGCCGTGCTCCTCTGTGATACAATACATTGTATGCGATGCGTGAGTGTGTGTGTACCGTGTGCACAACACACAGTGTACACACTTCAAAATCGGATGCATACTCGGTATCACATATTTGGACTATTTGCTGCAGACATTGTAGACGTTACTTCGTCTTCTTTTTTTTGCTTTGCTCGTTCGCATAGCCAGGCGAAACGAGCCAGCCAGAGCCAACGAACGAACGAACGAACGAACAAACGTACGAATGCTTTAAGAACGAAAATATACGTATGTCTTGTTATTCTCTGAATAGTCACTTTACTAAATACAACACACAAAAATAAAATACAAAATACACACCGAGCGAACATGTCGACAAAATAAAAGCGCTAAAGTTAAAGCCGTTCGCTTTTAGTTATTTTTGATTTGTATGTGTTTATTATTAGTATTTTGTTTTTTATTCACTTCTTTTTTTTCTCATTCTCTACGGATCTTTTTTTCTGTTTTGTTTCTGTTATTCTTATTATTGTTGGATGGTTTTTCGTGTCTTAATGTTTTTTTTTATATTCCTCTTCGTTCTATGTTTCTTTCTTTGGATGATTTTTTTTTCTTCTCTATGCATTTTTTTCTACGCTTGTTCGTTCGTTTGTTTTCATCGCTTCAATTCTTCGTACAGATCCATTTTATAAGCAAGAAGGAACAAAAAAAAAACTGTGAAATTCTCAATGGTGAACCCCATAACATCTTTTTGCTCGATGATCCTTTGTACTCTGTATATTCCACGCTCGCCGATTCATGCACATTTATTCATTCCTTTTATATAAATATATATTTGTTTTTCTTTTTCTGCTGTTGTCTCGTCCGATTTCTTCGTTTTCCTCGTTTTCATTACGAATGCACTCGATGTGAAATCAACACAAAACTCTGATGATATCGAAATGTTAGCTATGTTCTCTCTTCATTGTGTTTTATTTTTCTTTTTCTTTCGATCTTTTCTCTTTGTTTATACGGAATCTGCAGCAGCGAATCATATCGTTATTGAAAAAAGCCTACAATTCGCATACGATCGCGAAGTGCGTGATCTTATCACCCAATCATACACAGCCAATATGGATTTGGTCATAAAAAACGACGGCAGCGCATTGAATTTCTTCCCAAATTATCAGCAAATTGGTGCAATAGCTTCGAATTTCATTCAGGACAACATTAATTATGTGAAACTGAATCCGGCAGACTCATATCAGAATCGGCATATTGCAGCCGCGGCCGCTGCAGCTGCTGCAGCAACAAATGTACCAACCAATGTTATACCGAACAATACGGTTGTGCATCAAGCGCCGCAATCAAATTTACTCGGTACGACAACAAATGTCATTACCGTTGCCCAGCATCACAAATGCAATATATGCGAGAAGACGTTTGTCGATGACAATCGCCTAATGATTCACATGAAACGACATTCCGACAAAAAGCCAACGTCCTTCGAGTGCACCATTTGCTTCAAGCTATTTTCACAGGCAGGCAACTTGAAAACTCACTATCGAATACATACAAACGAAAAACCATACACATGTGATCTTTGCACGAAGGATTTTCGACAGCTGAGTGGTTTGAAAGCACATCAACGCACTCACCTCGATTTTCGGCCATACAAATGCACCACATGCACACAGGAATTTCATCAGTCGAGCGCACTTCGAGCCCATAAATGCCCTAACAAAGTCGAACCAACCACATCTGATGGTTCAGACGTACAGGATATGATGGCCTATAAAATGCTACAACGTTTACCCGGCGCTGAGAAAACACTGAAAAAAACCAAATCAAAACGGCAACCAATCGACGAACAGAATCCAAATCGCGTCGTTAAAATCGAATACAATCCAGAGGATGGTAATTTATCATTCAATTGCGATCGTTGCAGTCGGAAATTCAAGCGACGAGATCATTTAGACATTCATATGCTCATCCATACGAATACGGCACAATTCTTTGAGTGTACCATGTGCGACAAGAAATTTGTGCAGCTTGGTAATTTGAAAACTCACTTGCGCGTTCATTCGGGCGAAAAACCATACCAATGTTCGTACTGTGACAAGGGATTTCGTCAGCTGAGTGGTTTGATCACACACGAGCGCATCCACAGTGACGAAAAACCGTTTCAATGCTCTGCGTGTGATCGACGTTTTCGTCAATTGTCCGGTTTGAATTCGCACATATCCCATTGCAAGCAACTCCTGAAAAATTTCTAAACGACATCGTCGTCCGGCCGGCCGCACCATGTAAACGATCACCAGTGTTGCGTTCACAATGCAAGAAAATAATCAAAAAAACAAGAAATGAAACCGATTGAAAATCATATATACAAGAAAAGAGAATGACTAATACAGGTTAGGATGCGAAGTATCTGAATCAAATTCATTATTTTGCAGCTATGTTAGGAAAAGTGCTATTAGAATGCCCCCGCCAATAAGATAGTTAAGAAGCAAGCGAGTGGCAGCCATGAATGTGAAAACAATTGTTGAAAGTCTAAGTGAAATGAAGAAACGAATAAACACTTTGTTAGAATCGATGGAGTCACACGGTGACCATTCACCATGTGTGAGGCCATTAATGATGATGAACCATAGAAAGTGCACGGTTGATACCAAGACCATTAACATGCATCTGAAAGCGAAGAAAAAAATACGTTTTCTTTAAATTTATATATATACAAAAGACGTGAATATTTTCTTTACACTTTTCTATTAGTTGTTAATCACTTCAATATTTTATTTGATTGAATCGAAATTTCTTTTTTTTTTACTTTATTTTACAAATGATCAAGAATATTGGAATTGCGCAACGATTTTTTTTGGATACGAAAAACAAGTAGAGTTAATAGAGTTAAGCTCAAATTGGATGAAAACTGGGAAGAAACAATAAGGATAGGAAAGTGAGACGAATGCGTTGATTAGAGTTTTATCAAATGGAAACAAAGAGAGAAAAAAAAAACATTTGAAAGTGATATATAAGTTGGTTTTATAGTTATACCATTTATGATTTTTTTTTTAAAGAAGTTCAACTACATATACTTTAGGTTTCATTTTCATCGTCAAGATTTTTCATTGTCATTTTTTTTGTACTGAATTTAAATACTCGATAATGGAAGAATTGGAGAATGCTCGATATCAGAGGGCATATTTTAGATACACTTTTTTTCAAGCCATTGAAATTTTCTCTTCAGCAAAGGAAAGAAAAAAGCAAATAATTACAATTCTGTTTTGTTCAATCCCATTTAACCGGCAAAAGAAACATAAATATGAGACTATTGTATGTGTTTTAGTAGAAAAAAAAAATATTATGTAGAGAGCGATTGAAGAGGACTCCACAAAACTGAAGAAAAAAACACGGGAAAAGTTCGGCTCAAGAAGAAGCAATCTTCAGAACTCGAAAAAATATGAAGTAACCGAAACAATATCTGCTCTTCCGCGCGTCCTCAGATTGCATAGTACTTAAGTCTATCCAGTGTACTGTATACCCGAACAGAAAGAAAGATCGAATTTGGTATGGAAAAATGTTTCAAAAACAAAATTGCTATTCAACTCCAAAGTAGCTACGTTTAATCGATTTTTTCTTTCTTTATAAGTACTTCCAAATTTGTCGATCAAATTTGCACGATAACCGAAAGAAAAATAATCGATTTCAATGTGAGCAACAAGAAAATTGCAATAAAACAGGAGTAGTTGAAGGAGAGAAAAAGTAATAGACATGGTCATAAATGTTTGTTGGCAACAATGCTATACAGTGCTCTAGTTTAAACTTTTTACTATTTCTCCAGAAAAAGAAAACACAATGTATTTCATACTAAACATACACCACATAACATGAACTATTTGCATAAGACTTAGGTGCCAGCAGAAGTGATTAAACATAATTTCTCATTGTAGTTTGAATAGTGTCATCGCGAAAGCTAAAAACTGTTGCTACTCACTCAGAATAGCTACATCACAAAATCAGCTAAAAGTTGTACAAATTGCAAAATAAATAGATTCTATGTTGATCAGAACGGTGAAGAGAGAGAGAAAGAAAGAAAGAGAGAGAGAGAGAGAGCGAGAGAGAGAGAGAGCGGGAGGCCAGTTGTTGTTATGCGCGTGTAAAGTAGAAGAAAAGAATGAAGAAAAAAAAGAACAAGAGCAGAGTAACCGTTTTGCGATGATTTTCGTCAAACGGAAACTCACATCTAAGCACCTAATATTGCATGTATACAATTCATACATTATATTAAAGCATCTAGGAGATATAGTCGTATGGTATATAGTCGCAACACAGACCGTAAAGAAAACACTAGGCAAAACCAGAACTTAGAATATGTGAAATCCACAGCAATCAGACATAGATGGTTCTTGCACCATGCAACGGAGAGAAAGAGAGATGGAGAGAGTTTGAATATTAAATGCATTGCACAATGTAAGCAACCACAAAATCCAATTTGGAAAATATTATGACAGAGATTTGAGCAACGGACACTGCACGTCTTCGCTCCCTCCTCTCTCTCTCTCTCTCTCTCTCTCTCTCTTTCTCTCTCTCTCTCTCTCTCTCTCTCTCTCTCTCTCTTTCTCCCCTTGTGTGTGCAAGAGTAACAGCAAATTGACGACATTGCATTACGATGTCGAATCCATGCCATAAGTTTCGTAAATCAAATTGAGCGAAACAATTGTAAATTGTTCGATGATGGATGCATGAAAACGCAAACTCAAAACTCACAAATCGAACGGTCTGCTCTTCGATAAAAGCCAATTTCAGCCATCGTTACAGAAACAATACAATAACAAATAGAACATCCAGCATCTTTTACAAAATCTAAACTGAATTATAAAAAGCTATTTTAATTTTAAAACAAAACTATAAGCATAAGTGTTCTAATAAAATGAAATCTTAAACTACATTAATTGCATTTGGTGTTTGGTTTTTTGGCATTTGCATCGAGTTTCAAGTTTTCACATCATTCAATTCTCTTTTTTTTATTCTCGCATTTCTTTTGACACAATGCACAAATGATTTGTTAAATATTTTGCTCTTGCGTTCTCTCAATATACACAATATTATTTGTGCAAATACAAAAAAAAAATCAAAGACACTCGTTGAATGGATGAAAGAACTTGTGCTGGGATTATGGAGTATCGTCTTTTGCATTTGGAGCGTAGCATTTATGTTTATATGTATATACGTACGTAAAACAGCAAATGGGTTTTACATTTTCGAGCACTGTGTTGTTTTCTTCTTCTTCTTCTTCTTCTTATGAATAGCAGCGCTTATTCATGGAACGATTTTCCATGTTGTCTATATTTTATGATAGAAATTTTTTCTGTCGATTCGAGTAATAGGGACTTTAATGGTGTATAGCATATATATATATTCCGTTTGAAATGGTTTCAATTCAGTTAGTCAGTATCCCTTAACGACTCTTTCACTCGGTACTCTTCAGCTCTCATGTATATGTATATATCGACAGTCCTCTTGAACGATCATCACCCGGAGTGTTGTTCAATATTTAAATCATTTACTCAATCACATTTTCCAATTTCTCGGTAAATGCACTAGAAGAACTTTGGAGATGGATATTTCTCGACAAAGTGCCCTACAGACGATGCATTAAGATAGAAGAAGCACGATGAGAAGAGCACAAACACACAAAATAGTGAAGAGGGCATCGGAAAGAACACAGCAAAAGAGAGCGAGAGAACAAGATATAAGGTGCACACGATCTTAAATGCATGAATGTGCAGATATTCAATACGTCGACCAAAGCACCAATGAAACAGAAGAAGAAAAACGAAATGCAAAAAAAAGAAGAAGAAAGAATCCGTCCAAATCAGCGAATGATGAAACAAGAAAGAAGCGAACAAATTAAGTAAACAAGCGCGTACTAGCGTTTCTATGATATGCATGCCATGGTGAGCCCAACAAGAGATGCAATGTACCTTCATCTAACTTTGTCCATTCCGAATTTGCACTTATTCTCATTTACGTAATGTGCCGTGGTCCTACTTTAAATGTATTTGGACAGTATTGATTTTCTTTCTGTGTGCACTAAAGCGACCAAAAGCTGCAAAAAGACGACAAAGAAGGAAAAAAAGCGAGCGAATAATAATGGCAAGAAAAAAAGCCAAACGAAATTGGCCGTAATAGTTAATGCAAAATGTACATCTAAACTCAAACGGAGGTGATGAGTGTGCAAAACGCGAGATTCTGCACGAATTACTTTGGTAGACGATGCATCGCAGCAATGAATTCTACTTCTTCTTCTTCTTCTTCTTGGCCGTTTTGTTTTCTTTCTTCCTTTCTGTTTTGTGTTCACCAATATTTTTCCCGTTCATCTTCGTTTTGTGATGAAATTTCGCCGATGTTCGTGCGCACTTTGCCTCTCGGTAGTCAATTCAGAAAGAGTCTGCGTATCTGTGTGCATATTTTTATTTTGAACATTTAGATAAAAACCGGTTATTGGGCTCTCTTTGCACACGAAAATAAAAAGAAAATAAATAAAACTACAACAACAACAGCGCCGAACAGAAACAACCATGAAAATGAATAATAATAACAACAACAACAAGGCATTACGGAAAAAGGAGCAGGAATCAAATGATGATGGTAATTTCATTGATGCTATATACCAATTTTGAGTTGAATTTCTTGGAATTATTTCTCTGCACCTTATGGATGATTGTTATTGTTTCTTTTCGTCGTCTTCTTCAAGAATGCCAGACAAAATCCATACATCTTATCATTATAGCTTATCCTTCTAGACAAACACACAAGGCAATATTACTACGTTGGCTGTCAGCCGAACCTCACGCGCCGTTGGCATAACCATAAAATTATTTGCAGTACAAAACTATACTACTAACGTGAATTGAATTGCAACGATCGAATTACTCTGTTTTTAATCTGTGCCAAAAAAAAAATATGGCAAGCAGGCGATATGGAGCTTTACCTTCCACAGGCGCAAGTACAACAATAACAACAATAAAGAATATATGTCGTGGTTATTTATATAAAAGTCGCCATGTTCTTCAAAATATCCTTATAAATTAGTCACAGCATGTGAATCGTGGTGATGAATGATGTCTTGTAATAAAAACGGCTCAATAAAACTGGGCGAATTTGCATCGTGTCACATACACACATTTCAACGTATTCATCGTTTTTGTCGTTGGCAAGGTTTGTATGACATACACACACACACACACACTCACACTTCAAACGAAATATCAAATCATAAATTTAACCGAAACGAAACGAAACTGAAAAAAAACTCTGCCCAAAAATTCCGAGACAATCGTTTCGTTTATGTTCATTGGAGCTAATATTAAAAACGATAATAAAATGAAAATATTTTCAGTCTCATGCGATTTTAATCTCTCACTCTGTGTCTCACTCAAGAACGGAATGAGAAAAAAAATCCCAACCGTCATCGTATATAGATGAAGAATGAGAAAAATTAGCAACGATCAACGAAATAGTAAACGCAAGCAGAAATGAAGAGAGCGACCAAGCGAGCGCGTAGCAAAGGAGAGAAAAAAAAGAGTTGCGTGCAAAAGAAGCATTCAAATGAAATCTTTTAAATGAATCACTTGGGCACTAAGCGAAAATTATAGTTTTTTTCCTTCTCGGTGTGTTTGGTTTGGTTTCGATTCTCTTGTCTTTTGGCATCGACTATTTTTCTGGAATGTTTAGTGATGCTTGATATTCATTCTTTGGAACAAGCGAATTTCGGTGTAATACTTCGCATTGTATGACAAGTTCAAGACTTTCGCGGTCGATGATTGTATTCAATTTGTGTGTATGTGTGTGTGTCGGCTTCTGTTTCGATTTTTGCGGCCAAAAAGAACGCACGCATTCGATCTCTATTCATATGAATCGGCCAATGTGCACATTGTAAACCTCTCAATGGCCAATACACAAAAGCGAAATTTGTTTGGATTTTCGTTCAATTCCCATTTTTATCACGACGATGGATCGATTGTGTCTGCATGTTTAACATTGGAACAAAGTGATTTTCGGCAATAAGACGAAAGCAAAATAAAAAGAGAATGTAAAATATGTCAACGCCAATGCAGACACACACTCACATACAAACACACACAACAGGGCAGAAAACGCCGCTTTTTTTCGTTGCATGAATATTGAAATGGAAGAGGCAAAGAGGCGGATGAAAAAAAAGAAGAAGAACAAAAATTGTTTTTTTTTTGCTCAGGCAAATCAGTCGATGATTGAAATTTCGAGTGCTATGTGAGCAAAGGCTAACAAGCGGTAAAAAGTTACCAACGTACGCTGATCTGAAAAGCCAATGAAAAAGAAAGCGACAACACAAGAAAACTTTCAACTTGTTTTTTTTGTCGTTCGTCTCATAGACGATTACAATTTGCTTTGCGTCACAACCTAGATTTAAATGCAGAGAAATACCGGCAACAGCAATAGCATCATCGCAGCAGCAGCAGCAGCGGTCGAAAGGAAGAAAGCTATCAGAAGAGAAGGAAATTGATTGCGAACTTTTGCATAAAATCCGAAAGAAAATGTATGCTGAAACACAACAACGTCCTATTCTTGTTTCAGGAACGAACACAAAGAAAAAATGATTCACTTTTTTCTGGTGCCCATTTTTTTGTCTTTAGTCGTTTGTTGTTGAACACGAGAAGAGAGAGAGAGAGAGAGAGAGAGAGAGAGAGAGAGCACCCAGGAAAAAAATTGAAATTGTGTCCGTATATTAGTTACTTTTTCCTCGTTGCATTGTGTGCAGCAGAAAGGAAAAAAACAAGGCCAAAAGCATTTTCAGCTTACGCTCTTTGTCTCTCTCACCGTGGTGAACACATGCATATGAAGCAGCGAAGCTTGATATTGCCGTTGCTCATGCAATTACGTTTACTCTGTACACATTATATGCATGCATCACACGAAAACTGTGTGCACTTTGTGTAAAAGGAGAGCGAGAGCGCTCCACAAACGTCCCACTGCACACATTTGTGTGCGTCGACCCCTTTGGCAGAATACATGAAAATCGCATTGAGCTATTACCTTCGCAACAATATCCCACAAAGGCTCCAATATTTACATTTTTGCTCATTTCAGTTTTTCGATGTTTGTTTAGTTGATTCGTCGTGTTTTTTGCTCCTCGTTCCATCTCAGCTGCTGCTGGTGTTGTTGCTGCTGGTGTTGTTCTCGTTTTTCGTTTACTTTCCGCCAAAAAATCTTTGGCTTGGATTAGTCACGCCAAGTGCAAGGAATAAATGAAAAATTAAGAGGTTTTATGCTGTTTGCTGTTCCATGCACTTTACCTGTTTGGTTCAGCTTCGGTTTTCTTCTTCATCATCAGATTTATGTATTTCGCTTTTCGGAGCTTGTAAAATGCATTATACCAAGGCAAACATATTGCAATGAAGTTTTGTTATGGAAGCCGGAGATCAGTCGATACATGCACCACAATATGAAAACAGATTAGAGAGGAAAAAATTCATCGTCGAAAGAATCAGCTTTTGCAAAACACAAAAGATGCACACGTGGATGCGGAGAGAGAGAAAGAGAGAGAGAGAGAGAGAGAGAGAGAGAGAGAGAGAGAGAGAGAGAGCGAAAAGCGTGAGTTGCAATTTCAAAATAACGAGAGAAGAAGAGACTCATCGTATCGAAAGCGACCAAGTTTTTTTTCTTCGCCATATCATATGTGAATGAGGAGCCGGAAAACTTGTATAGTAAGTACATAAGAACAACGACATTCGATCGCATTATAACAGAAAGTAAACAGAAAAACTTGAAGCGAAAAAAATAGACACACCGACCGAATGAGACAGAGCGCACACAAAAACTGAACCGAATATTGAGCTCAGGTCCTTTTCACATTTGCTGACTTTTAACTCTGTGGTTCAATTCGTTGTGCTAAGCGTAAGAATTTTTGCACTCGTTCCAGTAAATTTTAAACGCAATTCATCCAACACAGATCGCTTACCGATGGCTCTTCATATCTTTCGCTCTGTCTCTCTGTCCTTCAGTGAACCAACTTTGTGGCACATTTCGTTTATTACTTTGTTACCGCATTTACCGTGAACGTTTCATTATGTCTGTTTTGTGGATGTGCCCGCTTTTTTCTCCATTCATCCTGATTTGCTCGTGTTCCGCAATCGGAATTGTACGACTACAATTCATTTACGTTCAGTTTGATCGTATACAAGTGAGAGTTATAAACAGGCAGAGACAAACAAAACGAAAATAAATAAAATAGCTTACAAACCGCTCATTTTTTCTTCTTGTTTCGGTGTGTTTTTCGATTTGTCCCTTATCCCTGGGTGTGTGTGTGTTTTTTTTCTCCATCGCATAAAGTCCAACTTCCAACCAAAAGCGGATGTACTATATTGAAATGCATAAATGTGTGCTGAAAATTCACTGAACACTGACTTTTCCATATATCTACTATTCGATTAAAGTAAAAAGAATGAGCAAAACAACAGAGCAAAGAAAAAATAAACTGACAAAGCGGAAAAGTCTTTGGAAGATTTCCATTTATACCGGGCGAAAAAAAAAAATATGCCGTGCACATTTTCGGAGTAAATATTTAAAGGAAGAGTTCTAAAGGAAAAACACGCACAAGCAAACAAACAAGTCAACATTTTTTTTTGTGTTTGTATTTGTTTGGTTAACGATTTGCTAGACTACAAAGGTACATTTATCATGATTTTGCTTCTTGTTGCCTACAAAGTCTACCAAAAGTCAATGAATTTCGTTGCTTTTATATGGGAAAGGGAGGATTTAGGCACGCGATGATGCAAATCAAGACTTGTTTTTCAATATCCAACCATCAGATACAGTTGGAATAAGAGCTAAAAGTTGCTGTTGATTCGATTACAGTGTACGATTCGAAGATCAAACTAAAAGCGTATACACACACAGAGAGAAACTCGGTGAGTCAGGGAGATGAGACATACGTTGCGCTAAAGGACTTCGATGCAGATAAAATCTGAATTTTCATAAGCATTCTTGAAGGAGTCCCAAACTGAATCTTCGTCGTTTAAGCGCTATCATAAATGTAAAGGAACAGTGCATTTTACGTAGTGTTCAGTGCGGATGTGATCACCTTTAGGCGCAGAATAATTGGTCTTCATACGAGTACCACTTTATTCCATGGAGTAGATATTAATGGAATGAACATTGAGCAATGAGCTTGCATTGGAACGCACATGCAATGTAAACAGTGTGGGAACAGGAAAAAAGGGGAAAAGAACGAAGATTGACGTGTGTGTGCTCATTTCCAGACATCATTAGATGAACTCTCTTTTCTCTCTATCTCTCTCTCTCTTTCTCTCTCTCTCTCTCTCTGTCGCTGTTGAGCGACTAAACAAAATCCCATTTCGAAAAATCAAGTGTCAGAGTATCTAAAATGTTGCACACATTTTAATAAACATTAAACCGGAGAGCGAGAGAACAAGCAAGAACAACACGATGGAGAATTGTATGATCTACGGATTTCGTCATGTGCACAGTCAGTCATACTCATATATGCACACAAATATTGTGCATTGTGGAATCAGTTGCGGCAAAAGATTGCGATATACATTGTATACGTACATATCTAGATAGCTATTCAAGCTCCGTATGATGCCTGCCGCTTTTTTTTAATGCTCTTAACCTTTGACATTGCAAAGAGCATTTCACACATATGCATGCCAAAACGGCAAACCAACAAAGTATAATTCATAAAGTGAAGAACATACATAAATAATGAAACATTATTACATTATGATAATATTAAGTACTGGAACCTTGATTGCACAAAGGTCTTCAATTGTACAATCTATAAACGGTATATATGCACAGCAAAGCAACTGAAAACAATGTTAAAAGGCTCATGCCATGTTCACATATCAACATTGTACTGTGTGAGGCGGCAAATCACGGGGAAAATCGTTTTAATATTGCAAAAAAGCCAACGATATGTGTCGTATATAGAAATTGTTTTGCGCTAGCAGTGTCGTGCTTCGTCTAAACGAGGACAGGCAACACGATGAAACGAAAGATTATGAATGCAAAATTGTCTATTTTGAAGATCAACGAATTCGTTGATTTTCGACGTGTTTACGATTTACCGAGTACATATCTGCTGCTTCTGCTTCTTCTTCTTCTTCTTCTTTTTTGCCGTCTGAAAATAGGCGAAGTTGAATGCGCTGCATATGAACTTTATTAACATTTTATTCCAGGTAGAAAATAAAAACTTGTTTTCACATCGTCGTGAAGAAGAAGAAGAAGAAAAAAATAAACAAACACATACACCGAGCAACGAAACCTTTTCTACATTGCCTGTTTGGTGTGTGTCGTTTTCTTGTCTCTTCCATTTCTTCTCTCCAAATCACATTCTACTTAAAACGGCACCAGTTCCTTTTGTGTGTTATTCGTGACTTGTTCGGTATAGAAATGGAGTTGATTAAAAGTAAAACATTGTTACGGTCATTGTACGAAGATCCCTTGTCTCGTAAATTTTGGTCATGGCAACATCGACATCTAGAGAACGGGAGAGAGAGAGAGAGAGAGAGAGAGAGAGATGCACTACTCGGTTGTGTGTGCGGATGTCAAAGAACAAACAATTTCAACAATGAACATTTTGAGCGCCCATGAAATAAAAAATATTATGATAATAAACCGATTAGAATATGAAATATTCAAGGCAGCGAGTGAAAGGACCATTTTAATATTTTCAACAGTTCCATTTTCCAAATTCTTTTTACTTCTTCTTTTTTCTGTTTCTGTGTCGATTCATGTCGGCCAAGAAAATGTCGACAAACGCTTTTATTCCAAACATCGAGTGATTTGTTTGCCTCGGATCCACCAAAAATCAATGTGAAAATACACACTCACACAATAAAAGTAAAGACATTTAATAGAAATACGCTACACAAAAGAAACGGATTTGGATGAAAGGAAATCACAAAAGTGAATATACGTGTAGAAATCATGTCGAAATACATATAACAATTTCTGATTGTACGTTTCATCGTCTACGTATGCGTTTTTTTGTTGTTGTTGTTGCTCTCGTGCTCTTTCTCTGTCTTGTATTCATTTCTTCTTTTTCGCTCAGCATTGAAGATGCTCTGAATTGGAGCTGAGCTGCTGGGGCAAACATCATAAATCATCTTTGAGAATATTTATAGAAATTCTTCACCTTTTGGATCAAATGGATCCAAGTGTATTGAATTTCATGACGCACAAAACTACATACAACCGAAAATACAATAAAAGACCTAGACAGCGTTGAATGAACGAGTGAGAGAGATAGAGAGGGATAGAGAGAGAGAAGAAACGCGCCAGAGAAAAATGAACGAAATTCATAGCAAACAGATCAGCCCATCATCATTGGGCTTCATTGTATTTTTCGATGCGTACTTTTTTTCGCTTCTCCACATTCATTCGATGAAATTGATTTACTTTTTAGCTTGATGGAACATCTATTCAGAATTTCAAAAAGAAACCCAGGAAAAGAAAAACAACAAAATAGAAAGAGAATAAATGAATTGCGCACTCATATTCTGGATTAGCTCACCTTGTCTATCTCTCTCCATTTGATTATTATTACCAGTAAATCTAATGATCTCACTAGCATATGTGTAGCCGAATAATTTAGATGCCATTTGGGTTTACGTAATACAAATCCATCAATTTAATTTTTGTTTTTTCATTAGGGCATATTTGGAAATGATTCGCCGTTTCATTGAATCGGGTCGGTCGGTCGGTCGGTCGGTCGGTCGGCACGAAAATTTCTATTATATACCTCAGTGTGGCAATGACTTGCCTTCACGATTACCGGCCACAAATCCAGTTCCTGATTAGGTCTATTGCGTTCATTAAACGATTAAAGAGATTTAGTTGGCACGCAATCACAGCATCCATCAATACATGCAAAAAGAATATTAGATCCATAGGTATGAAAAACGTGCGTACAGAAGCATACCATCCACATTCATTTCGCCCATATTCGGTACAATTGCCGCTTATGAAAAAAAAACCACAGCAGCTCACCTTTATTATTATACACGTTATCAACACAAACGCCGAGCACGGCGAATGCGATGTTAGAGAGAGAGAGAGAGATCCAATGCAGAAAAAAAGTATGGAAAAAAAGAATGTGATTTGTGTAAAAGCGTGTTATTATGATTCCATAAACATTATTTAATATAAACAATGGAACATAATTCATTTCAGCATCCGAAGCATTTCTATTTTGAAACCGCGTACATCATATCGCTTTTCCTCTGGGTTCTGATTCTATTCAGTGGGGTTTCAAGAGAATATACTAATGAAATTAATGATTATCCACACACACACACATACACACACACACACACACACACACACACACACACACACACACACACAGCGAATAAGACAATAGGACGAAACAGAGAAAGACACCAAGAGAGAAAGAGAGAGAAAATCATTGAAATTTTTACACTTGAACACAGAGCGTATACCACAACGCACACACACACACACATTTTGTCGAATCTCTTAATCCCAATCATTTGCGTTTGGTGAATATTCGAAATCAAAATTATGAGATATGCTCGGGTAAAATCGGTTCAATTCACATATACTTTGCATACATTTTGTCTCGCGGATAGATAGTAAAATCCCAGTATGATGGAATACACAATTCGAATAATCTTCGACGAATTTCGAATGAAACAAACTACGAAAGGTTAAAATACTTATAAAAGAGCGACATAGAGATGGCAAAATCATATGCTGTGATTCGAAACGTAATAATAATTCATCGCCAAGCACTATTGGCACAGCCATTCAATTGTCTTTCCACCTAGTCAGTCTAGTCACTGTTTATTTTTTCGTGTGTTTTGTGTATGTGTATGTGTGACAACGCAAATACTTTGCTTAAAAGTCATATATCAATATATAAACGCGCCTAGAAAATCATATAGAAAACAATTAAGAGCCACCAGTATGCAAGAGACGTAAGGACAGGATGAGAAAGTGGGAAATCGAATTGAATTCACATTTGACAACAGACAAGCTAAATGAATTATTAAAATACAGATATATACACTGAAAGTGTTTGAATTCACTTTTGTAAAATAGTCAATGATAATATATGTAAAATATTTCTCATGCATAACGAATTAAATTGTTTTAAGGAAGTTCTCTTTCACTATACACATATCGCTTCTCCGGTTTGGCGGTTTCGATTCTCTTTCTCTCGCTCGAAAATACTATACATGGTTGATCACCAGCGTTATATTCTAAGCAGATTCGTTAGTGTTTCGTTTCCGTTCACCTCTAGAAATCCGATTCCATTTAACATTCATCATAATTGCATAATTTTTATTAAATTCAACTTCAATGAAATGAGTCCAGTGAATTCGATAACTTCTATCAAACTTCTTCACGGGCTGTTCATGCTGAAACCATCGACGGATGCAGTTGAAAAATGCCAAACTAACATTAAAGCCACTCAGCAGAGCTCAATTCATATATTTCATAATACACGGTTCAAATCAATGTTCAATGCTATAGCAAGCACGAGTTTAAAGTCATGAAAAGCAAGCCGAAATCCGAGATCGGTGAATCATTATGAAATCTGAAGTTTTCACTGAACAAGAACACTGTATGTCGTGTAACACACACAAAAATGTCGAATGTTATCTTTAAATTTTTGATTTGATACATTTGGCTGCTTCGATTGCCTTCGTTTGTTGTATACTTCTCTCTGTGTCACACACACACAAACCCATTCTTAGCATGTCTCAATTGAGATTTAATCGACACATAAGCCAACCGAATCTTAATCTAAGTGCGGTTGTGTTGCATCAATTTACGTGGCATGATGCAAATAGAATTTGAAATGGCACGGTACACATTGATTATTATGTGCTGTGTGTTCTACATGCGTAAGATTATTATCAATTTGGTGTTTGGTGCGTAGGACAAAAGTGTTTTCTCTCTCTTCTGCTCATTGACTCCGTCTCTGTCTCTGGCAAGAAAAGAAATAAATGTCGTATAATAGTGCAGCAATAAACAAAGAACGCGCTCATAAAAGACCATCAAAATGTTTACGACTCTTTTCATATCTTCATATATATTTGCACTCGCTTTATTCTTCAGCTGATGTGTTGGCGGCGACGGCGATGGCGATGGCGGCAGCATTCAACCGTTTGCCGTGCGCCTTATTCGCGACAGAGAACGGATGAAGAGGAATTGGAATAACGCTTTTTTATTATTTTAAACTCTAGCCATATATAAAGAAGTGTAATTCCGGTAAGATTGCAGATAAATTCGCTTGATGTGTTTCAAATACAACTATCTCCCGTATAACGTTTATGTTCAATCTATCGGTGGTAAAGTTTCGCACTTCCCATCGAAACACGACGAAGGGAAAAAAACGCAGTTGTTCATGATCTATGTATGATTCACATTTATGTTCGTTTCACACCATATACGATTCCGGTGCAGACGGGAATTCCGCAAAAAGGATCAAAATAAATATTTGGTATTAAAACATTTTGCCAGATCGAGAACAAGAGGAAGAGAGTGGGGGAAAAATCGCGTCGAAAAAAACATTATGGCTTGATAGTGTCGCTACATGGTGATTTTTTTTTCTGCTCCTTCTTTCCAGCGATCGCATTTTTACGCTTCGTGAAAAGTTTTAACACTTTTAGACGGCAAACTTTAACTTGGCGTTTTAATAACAAAAGAGAATGCTCTAAAGCAGAGAGCATTCACACATCGGAAAACACAAAGACCTTAAGCGTCGGCAGGTATTGCTTTCATCGTTATTTGAACAAGACTCAGCCCCGGACAGAGAGAAGAAAAAAATCGACGAAGAAGCCGAAAAAAAAACAAACGGCCCGCAGTGGAAGAGAACATCGCGATTCAGTGGAAGACAATCTCAAAATTAGACATCGAAACTAAGGCGTCACTTTTGTTCCGGGAAAAACTTTGCTCGAACAATTCGCTCTTGCGAAGTTTGTGCTTGCTCTGTCGTCCTTTCTCCCTCCGTCTTGACTGCCACCGATATTGATTTTGATTTATTTTGCCGGAAATCCAGCCAGACTACTTATCCCATTAGTTTGAAAGCTTCTTGAAAACAGAAAAGCGACAAATCACGCGCGCACACACACACACACACGCGGTGAGGGAAGACAATGAAGAGCGTAAACACTTGAATAAATATAACACTGTTTATCCGTATACGCCAATTGATGGGTTATGTGTGCCAATGCAACCACACCGTTTTAAGTGATTTTCAAATTATATTTATAATCTCGGGGGCAAATCAGTGTATGTATGCACATGAGTGTCGTTTGACCTTTTCGCATAGGCAACGAATTACAATGCGTGTGCATACAATCGTCGTCGTCGTATGTGTGTACGTGGAAGGTAATAAATTGTCTAATGGTTGTTTATTTTTGGGCGCCAAACATGCCAAAGCAAAAACCATATACACTACACACACCTCACGGCTATTTTCATAGAGAGCGACTTATATGCAAACATCGACATTTTAATTACTGCCAGTTCTCGTGAAACCGAACATTTTGAGTTCACCACTATTCCGTTGCGCACGTCTCGCTCGCTTGATCGCACTATGTTCACTTTACGTTCTCGCTCGCTTCGCCTGGCCGGCTTTCGATTCGAACAAATCAGAAAGACAGAAGAAAAAAAAAACAACGGCGGAAAAAAGCAGCAATAGCCCAAAACAAATGGGAATCTATTGCAAAATAAAACAAAGAAAAAGAAAGAAAAATTCGCCAATCGATTGGAATATTCGATATATTAAAATGGTATGCCTATTTAGATTTATCTATGTGCCATTTGTCTCCTTTCTTCCCTTTGACAAAATTTTTTTCGATTTTTTTTTTGCTATTGCTTCGGCTTGGCTTGCGGTGTTGGCATTTTCATTGCGTCGATTGTAATGAATTTGTTTCAATTACAGCTAAATAGAGTGTCTAAATTACATTGAACCGTGCCGAAAAAGGCTCACAACAAACACACAGGGAGAGAGAGAGAGAGAGAAAAAGAGCAGAGACGAAATAAAACGACAACGTCGTCGGTTAACAAGCAATAATATCAAGCGAGCATACATTTCGATCTTATAAATGAACAACGACAACAACATGACCTTTCACTTTAAATATATTCACGTCTGTATTTACACGAACCATTTTCTGTTTGGTCTATAACACTGTGCCAAACCCAGAGAGTGAGAGAGCAAGATTGAAAAAAGCAGAAACAGAACTGTCGATGGCAGGCAGTGAGTGCATGCAATAACAATTGGCGACCAAACAACTCAAACTGTATCATATGGCATTATGCATGTATCCATTTAAGCCACTCACGTTGGCTCACACTCCGCACAATCTACACAGCTCTCTTTCGGTCGGTTCGGTTCGGTTGATAGCATCTAACTAGCAACTAACAAAATGCAAAAGAATATGTGGCATATCTCCAGAGAATAAGTGAAACTTAATATACCGTTTCGTCGTGTGTTCGTACTTTCGTACACTTAGCATCGTCGTCGTCGTCGCCGTCGCCTAACACGAATAAATTTTGTGCATCAAACCGCATTCATAATATAATTGTATTTATCTAAATAAATTCATATTGCGCAAATAAATTTTGCGAGTGAGAGCGAGATGCGGAGCAGAGCAATGGCATAAAAAAAGCCATCAACAGTGAGTAACATGCAAAAAGTGCAGTTACAAATAGTGCACGATTTTGGTGATCATAGAGAAAATCTTATGCATGTACACGTAAAGAACATGGCGAATGAGAGCGATGGAGAGAGAGAGAGAGAGAGAGACTGGACGGGCGTACGCTCAGATGGGAATTGATTCATTTTGGCGTTTACATTCATCCCATAATCGCTTCTTGTACTAATCTCCATATAAACAAACAGAGAAGAAAAAAAAGATTCGTTTTACTTTTTGTTTCTGTTGTCGTTTTTATATTTTTGTTGTTGTTGCTGTGTTCTTCGACGTCATTTTAGTTCCTATTACAATTTTCTCGGCGTTTTGCGCATTCGATTTATGTGCTGAACTGTGTGCAATGTGTGCATCAAAGCATTAACGAATGCGCCTCGAATTTTGCCAAGCACCACACTATTTCTTTGGATTCATGGTTCTGGTTGGTTTGTATATTTATTTTATTTTTTGTGTGCTGTGCCGCACCACCGTTGCCACTTTTTTCGGAAAACACATTACGGCTGGATTGCTATATTTACTTGTGTAATATTCATTTTGGCTCGAATTGCCATGCATCGAGGATTGCACATACAGTCATCATCGGCATATTAATAATTTTGTGCACGGATCGCATCCATGCACTTCTCTCTCTCACTATCACTCCCTCACACTCTCACTCCCTCACACTCTCACACTCACTCACTCGCCAATCCTATCTGATATTCAATCGCATTTTCCTTTGGCCGATCGAGTGAACCGATTTTTCAGCGTTTCGCTCCGTGTGTCATTCCGTTCACCACTTCAACGCTACAATCGATTTTGGAAATGTGCGATGATATATAAATTACGCTCATTTGTTATTGTTTGTTTGCGATATGGAGGCATAATAGCACACACACACACTTACACAACCAGACAGTGTGAACGCTCGAGAACGAGAGAAAACAAGAGTATGAAAATTATTCGGTAATCAATAGATTGTTATGGTTTTTGTTCGATATTGTGTGTAAGCGCGGACGCGGACACGCGTTATACTGTTCCGAATGATTTCAGACAACAAAACCGAGCCAGTCCAAGCCATAAAGTGTCTATCTATGAATGTATGCAGATACAAACCGCGGCAATTATCGATTTCAATTTGACTCAAAAGTATATATATTTTCGCTTTTTTGTTTTATTTTTTTTTCTCGTTTTTGTTGTTTCGCATTTTATTGCTTGGTGCTGTGTGTAGTTTGTGCAATTTCATTTGGTCTCTGCCACCTCCGCCTTGCCTGTGTGCGGCTTAATCATTTTTCAATTGCAACCATTGCATTTTTCATCTGCGTGATTTATAGAAATTCTTCGACTGGGGAAGTAATAAAAGTGCATTTCGCCCGTCCCACTCTCTCGCCCGTATGTGTGTGTGTGTCACTCATTCGTTCGCTCAATTTGCGAGAGATTGTTTACGATTCCCATCATTCGATGTGCATTGCGTCGATGAATGTTTATCGGTAGTAATGATCGAATGACGTTGGTGGACGCTTTTGTTTAAATATGAACAATTTAGCCAATTCCATCGATCAAAGGAAAACATTGATGAAAAAATGACTAGAACTACGAATCACACTCACCGATATACCCAATTTTTTTAATGCACGAACAATTTCAACGTCAGTACATTGATTCCGAAGTACCGTTTCAAGTCCGGATGGAAAAAGAGGTAAAAAAAGCGAGCGAGACATTCGACAATGTTCATGTTTCAACTATTGACAGTTTAGTTGGTTTTTTAGTTATGAATTGAAATGGAATTGATTGGGAACAGAGAGAAGAAAAAAAGTCACGACACGAGAAATAGCTCTGACATTTCGGTTGAAAAAATGTTGAATGCCAGCCAGCAGCAAGCGCAACAACAACAACGGTGACAATGAGCATCAATGAGATTTGGACGATTTGAATAGCGGAACAAAAAAAAAATAAGAAAGATGAAGGTAGATTTTTTTTCTAAATCCAATCTATGTTTTATCACGTTCGAGCGGTCGGATGTGTGTGTGCGGTGGAACAGATACACAATGGCATGGAAATATTTCTATTTGATTGTTGCACGTTGACAATCGATATAATCTTTTTACACAAGATTTGTCATATTTCTCCGTCGTCGTCGTCGTCGTCGTCGTCGTCGTCGTATTCTTCTTGTTGTTGCCGTCATGAATAACGTGCACCGTATGTGGTGTGGATCAATCTGGGCACGGATGAACGAATTTAAAAGTGTTTCTCTCTTCTTTACCGCACTTTTCTCTCGCCCATCTCACTATGTCTCCCATATGCATAAGCACAACACACACTTCTCGGTATGCATTAAATCGGTAAAAGCGTTCTATGCCATATCCATATAATGTGCTAGCCGCATTTTACACCAAATCCATATGAATGAAATGTTCGACGCAATTTCTCTGGATTTTCACACAGCGTCAAGGTTTATGTGTTTGACGTTTCCATATTCATTCAAATGAAAAACGTACACACATATTCGCCCATCATTAGTCTTATCTAAATCATAGCAAGCAGAAGGAGAAGAAGAAGAAGACAACAACATTTGATGCCATCAAATTCTATTAAATAATACAAAGGTGACATCTTTTCGATTATCTCTCACGTTCTTTTTTTTCGGTGTCGCGCGCGCGTTATGTTACAACGAATCAGCACGCCAGTTGGTGTTGGTGCTGGTGCTGCTGTTGCTCTCTGTTGTTGTTTGTACATGTTTTTCTTTTGGTTCGTTTGTCGCTTTTTGTTCACATCGTTGTGCTTTGCTTTTTTTTATTCTCCATATTCGGATGAAAATCGGTGCGCGCCAGAGTACTTACCTTTCACTTTTTATTCCTTATGCTTCTCTTCCTCTCTCTGGTCTTTTGTCGCGGTGCTGGTTGTGCTGCTATCACATTCATTCTTGTGTATATGGCGTTCGATTTCGTACTCTCTCGAACTGTTGTTTTTATAATATTATTATATTTTTTCCCTCTGTTTTCTTGATATTTTTTTTTTATGTTGATCATCGGTTTGTTTTCGCTGGAACTCATCGTAGCGATGAGATAAAAATCGGTGGAAATGTGATTGCATGGCACACAAATGTACGTGCGTCTTTTACGAAAAAAGATTAAACCATAAATCTGTTTGTACATAATATACAACGAGAGATTCGATACTCACTGGATTGGTGTGTAAACAATCGCTGATGCCATCGTCGTCGTTATTATAATGGTTTCATTTTGTGTTTGTGTGGTAAGCAGGCCAAAATATACACCCAGAGCAATGGCCACGGTCCAGAGTAGAGCAGAGCAAACGAGAAGAGAATTTAATCGAAAACCGAACCGAAAACCGTCATGCAACAATAGCATCTGCGAACGAGAGAGTCAACCGGTCATACCGATGGATGCATTAAAGGAAATTGAAATGAGCATGAATCCACTGTTAATCATTCGATGATTGAAATGCGAAGAAAATAAATGAACCGAGGCACTACCTAATCCTGAATAATGCGTACAACTTCCAGCCTAGCTATCGTCCATTCGTTCGTTTGCTTACTCGTTCGCCTCGCTTGCTTAACTTGGTTCGCTCCTAAAGCACGAGCGTGGCTTCCATCCAAAAACAATGGTTTGCAATCGAAAAGTCACGCACGCCACTTAAACGTACACATAATTTGCTCTAATTCGAAATGAATGCACTATACAAACACAAAACACTCACATATCCGATTATTTCGGAATCTCAAGCCGCCGTAACGGCCATTTATTTACATACATGAACACGTTTCATGGATTTATGGAACCTTGACTAAATCAACACTGATAAATTATAATACCGAAAAGCAGCGAACACAATATCCATGCAGCTAGTCATTCAGACGAAATGCAAGGCATTTGGTTTGCATTAGAACGCACATATAACTTTGTTTCCCTTTTCGAAGAAACAAAACGAAAATGGATCAGCATATAGAAATATAAGACCGAAAGAGAGAAAGAGCAAGAGACGTAGAGGGATCGTGTCGATTACGCATTACTTTACGCAACAATGCTCAATTCCAACAAACTGAATCATAAATGATGATGAGTATAAAGCGGAAAAGTGATCATTCATAAGCGATGAGGGCTCACAAAACACAAGAAAACCAATTACTTTTGTTGATGTCCAATGATGATATGAACTGAATTGGGATTGGTCTCAGTCTCAACGTGTTGGCATATAAAATCAGAAAACGGCGAGAACATTTCATTTGAGAGGTGCCACACATTATTACTGCTGCTTCAACTGAATGGCAAATGCCATCAAAATGTGACACTTTGGATTGGGCACACGTTTTCCGATAAGCAAACCAAGCCAGACATCACACCACCCTCCTCATGGTGCAATTGTAAAATAAAAAAAGGAACACACACAACACACCGGTGAAAAATGTTGTGCATCGTTTGTCTTGCCATCCATAAACAGACAAACAACAAAAATACGAACCAATCCAATTGATACAAGATTTTCCACTCGGCAACGGCCAGATAAAATCGGCAAATTGTGCTGTCTCTTGCACAACACAGACATACACACACACACACACACACCGTGCTGTGATCACCATACGGTGAGAGTGAGAATGAATTTTCATGCTATTTTATTTGAAATGCGTGTTTCGCTATGGTACGGTGTACAAATGCCAGGTTGACAGAGAAAGAGATCGAAAACAGGGTGTGTTAGAAAGATAAAGAGCACGATGGAGATAGAGAGGCCATACCGATACGCATCACACGTGTGTGTATATCGAAAATATTAATGTAGCATACGATGACAGGCATTTTCGATTGCGAAACAGTATCACTCTCGTTAAATCTTTCGATCATGGGGATGAGAAGCTGAGAGAGCGTTCATAATAATGTGTGTTGGACGCATAAATTTAAGCACGACACGTTTGTGTGTCGTTGGCCAAAATGAAATGGCATCTCATTCTTGCCTCTCGCACTCACTCGCTCACACTGACCGATATCATTCCGTTCACCTGATTAGAAACATTCGACCATTCGACGTATATATGACATGTACTTTATAGTGGTCCATGTGTGTGTGTGTGGGCATGTGTGTTTGGACACAGTTAAATGTCGAAAGAAGATTGAAGCTGCTTACTTCCTGTGCGATCCTTTTTTTTCTTCTTCCAATTTACTTTATTGCAACATCTTTTCGATTGTGTCGTGAATTTCGATAAGTAAGACATTTCAAGGGGGCGATGGAAATCGATTCTGCTGAATGGCATCGCACACCACCAACAGTGAATACTCACCGACTGCATGGTTTCTCTTTCTCCCTCTCTCTTCGCTCTTCATTTCCCTGTTCGATTTGTAAACTGTTTTCTTATATTGGACGGTGCAGAGAGAAATCAAAAAAAAGGACGACTGTGTTCTGCACACCGGATTAAATTATCCTTATTTATAATGGAAAGGTAAGAAAGCGAGCGACTGAATGCAAAAAAAAATGGGTACGACACACGTATAGTGTATATACAAACGCATATGTAGTGTATTTCATTAAAACGATTAGAATGTGATGTAAAATAAGGTAAAAACCGTCTCAAATGGCCTTTATCCGCTTACTTACATTTGTTATGCCGTGGAGAAAATTATTAAATTAATGCAAAAAGTAGATAAGCGTTGAGCCGGTCTTAGTAAACACATACATACTCACGGGGAGAGTCGATAATGGTAACCATGTCGAAATCGTAACAAGACATGACAATTGTACCGGCCTTTGAACAACAAGCATGAGAAGCTGATTACGTTCAAACAAAAGCCTTCATAATAGTGAGTAATCTAAAAGGGAAAATTGAAACGTCACTACAGCGATCAACGTCGATGTAAAATTGACAACACCAATCATATTATTAGCTGTCGGTATTTTTGTGTGAGTTATGAAATCAAAATCGACTTCAATGTTGCAGTGATGAATTGGATGGGGTACACTACTTCGAGTGATCAAGATAGAGAGAGAAAAAAGAGCAAAATTCCGATAGAAAGAAAAAATAAACGTGCGAAAACAAAATGTGAGTCCCAAAAATAAAAACACACACCACAGTTATTACTTGTTGAAATAATATCGCACGAATGAGATTCATGGGCCAACGACAGAACATTTGACTCAAAAGTCATTACTCACTTTCGATTTAAATCGAGGTTCACACAGTTTGTATGTGTGTGTGTATCTTTCTCTCTGTGTTGGCAAAACGCAATCGTTTTTTTACACTTACCGGGCTATTTTGATGTGACCAACGAAAAATGGGAAGCGCCCCCGGATTACATACGACGAACATTTTCGAATCCATTGTTGATTGATGACGATAAGAGAGTTTAATAGCTCGTATTTAGCCAGAGAGAAAAAAAGCGCTGTGGTGCACCTTTCTCATTTGGCATTTCCATTAGAGACGACTGTCAGATTTGAAACCTATCTCCGTTACCCATGATGTCTTCATGCAGGAAAATCACATTTTTTCCCAATATGACACACACGAAAGAAAAAAATTGGCAGAGAGCATGGGAAAAAAGCTCTCATACTGATTTAATGCAGCCATATGTTAGCATTTTGGTTTGTTTGCTCGGATTATACTTTGAAATAAATTACATTAAATGCGTATAGAGAACATCATGCAGAATCATGGTGATGGTATAATCACACATTGACCTACTTTTAATGACAAACAAACCAATCCTTTTTTTCTCCCATCAGCCCTTTTGAACAACACACATTGCAAACAGAAACGTCCATTTTGGACATTTCCGACCGATCCGACTACACACAAAAATACATCACTGCCATAAATGCCATAAATGATGCGCTCGTCAATATTAGAGACGAGCAAAAAAAAATAGAAAACTTACTTATCGCTTATTTTTTTCCGCCGACACGATGAATGAATATTATCGACGTTGAATAGAGAGCCAGAGAGTGAAACTAACACAAAAAAATGCTCATCAAATGAAAACAACAAAACCTTTTTACGTGTCCTAATTTTATTTAGTCTCTCTTTTCAATTTACCTATTCAAATTGATCAATGCCGCCTTTCAATTCTTACTCACTGGGTGTGCTGCTCGATTCACGAGCTTTGATTCTATACGTACATCTTTTTCACTATGGTAAACAACGACGATGGAACAAAAATAACACATCGCGCACGAAAAACCAAAATGGACTTTGTGTGTTACAAAAAAAATCGAGAATACTATGGTCATACCTATATGTATATGCACAAATTTTCTATGTTGAATAACGAAATCGAATGCGAAAATGTGTTCAATGTTGAATACGTGTCGAATGTGTGTTTTCGTGCCTTTATGATTTTTAGTGTGTCGGCGTCAAACGAAACAATTTTACATTTTGCAATCAATTTAACATCGAACGCGATTTCCATTGATCAACACACACACACACACACTCACGCGCCGACTGCTCGGTTCTAAAATAGTCACAGCCGAAAAATGAATTAAATGTGTAATTAAAACCGAAACGCAAATAGAACGTAAAACGTCTGTTTGGTGTTTTTTTTTAAGTTCTTTTTGGCATTCATTCGTACATTGTAAATTCACCAATATTTTCCGGATCGTGGAAATATGCAAAATGCATATTGATTAAGTGTGTACAGAGGGAGACAGAGAAATAAAATGTGACCTGAACAGAGAAAAAAAGCAACATATGAATATCGCCCATGGATGCAATAAATTTGTAATTATTTCGTTCAAATTAAACTAATTAAATGACATTCTAACATATGGTTGAAGTAATAATGGACACAATCAAAGCCCAAATGGAAACATAATGTCGATTATGTGCATTGAAATGTGAAGGGACGCGATAAATTATTTTGTAATTTTTTTTTATATCTCATGTACTCGAGGAATATATAAACCATCGAAAGAGAGATAGAGAGAGAGAGAGAGCAAAAAATAAGTGTCGGGTTTTAGTCACTGCAAAAAGGATGAGAGGTTCAATTATTCGGTCTCGTTATTCGATTGGTTGGCTGACACGAATAACGGATCGAACATCCACTTCATTACGACTGAATTAATTTTTAATGCACTTCGTCACGTTCGGTTGAATACACTTTTGTAGATTGGTCATTGTGTACTCTTCATCGCAATCGAATCCATACAGAGACGACACATACACATACTCAGAGTCTTTAACATGGACGAAATGCCAATGGTAGCTGTGAAATGCGATTTTTCCATTCTGGAATGGTGGTTCTTTTTTTCTGGTTTTCCATTTTCCCTCTTGTAACCGAACTGGAAAATGTTCAGTTCGAATTCAAATGGAAAAAATGATTCAATAGCAAAATCGGTGCAAAACGATACCAGGACACAGCGATTCGAAAAGCAGAACGAAAAAAGAATATCCAGATGTATGGTCCATATCCTAGTGCGCACACACACACACATGCTACAGAAAAAACTTGTGTTATATGTGAATAAAATCAGCTTTTAGTTGCTTTGATTGCGGTCGGTGAATGGCTTTTTGGTAATCATGTGGGTGCGATAGCATTTAATTCATATATAAAATTCTTCACAAGCAAAAAAAAAACTCACACACACTATTTCCGCGAATGTGTTAAATTGTTGACTGTCCGAGGCAGCGAGTGAGTGTGTTTGAGAATGGATGAATGAATGAATGAATGAAAAGAGAGGCTCGAATGCATATTTGCATTCAAGTCGTTCGCTGCGCATCACGGCCCAAATGAGCGCCCCATGTGAAAAAGCAATTTAATTTGACGTTATGGTACTGTCTGCATTGCATAGGCTGCAATGCAAATAATTATTTCATAAATAATCTGATGAGCATATGTGTACTGTGTTGCCGCCGTTGCTATTGCCATTGCTGCTGCTGCCACTGTACAACAAACTAAAATATTTGTTGACTGTTAAAACGGTATAAATGCGTGATCAGGTGTTTTTGCTCAGTCTCCCTTTTGACATCGGCTTATTTATCATTTTGTACGACTAGTGTACATGAAATGCATTTGCTAGTCAACGCGAGGAAAAAAAAGCGCACCGAGAAAAATAAATAGTCAAGTGAATGATAATATTTTCATTGCCATTGCAATCGTAGTTTCGAGATTTAGAGAGACACAAAAATAAAACGCGAAGGAAGAAAAACTGGTTATTATTAGAGAAAAGCGAGCGAGCGAGAGAGAGAGACCCAAATTCTGCAATTCATTTGATTGGCAGAGACGCTCGATTAGCATATGGTACGTATTTCTCCATTCTACAATTTACCGTTTTGTCCTTTCATTAATTTTCTCACTCGCTCGCTTCAGCTCAATATCTCAAGCGAAAAAAGGTACAACAGCAGCAGCAGCAGCAGCAGCACGAGTTCTTTTTCCACCTTTTCTTTTGCTTAATGATTTGCGCAGAATTTTGTGTGTCGCACGCTTGCAATTGCTCCGTTGCTCGCATCTGGAAAATGTAATTAAATTGTTTACATATGAAAAATATTCGGTATAAATTTTAAATGTCGACAAATGTCCAAAAATACTTTTGGCTTGTATGTTTTCTTATATGATTTGACGCCCTGCGTTCAGTAAAATGCCATACAAACAACACTCACTCGGCAAATATGAATGGCATCAAAATAAATCGAAAGAAAATAGGATTTTCAATGGTACAAAAAGGTGCTTATGCATATATACGCTTCACTATTCGCGAATGCTATTAACTGCGATCAATTTATTTTGGAGCATGCACACGAATTGCGAAAAGCAACAACAACAACAAATAAAAATCTATCTATAGTCTCTGGAACACTGCTAGCGCTCACGTCATACGCCGGATCAAAATTAAAATTTGTACACAAAAAAAAAAATCGAAAGAGGAAAAAAAATGAACAGCAAATGATAATGTCGTGTTAACACACCCAAACATTGGACGGCAGCAATGGCAAGCGCCAACCGCTGCTACAGATAGTCACTTAGAAAATGGAATTGTAATATCTTAATGCAGATTCTTTTTTTTCCCCCAACCACTGTGCATAACGAAAGGCAGTGCCGAAACACATATACCGGCACCGAATACACGGAAAGAGAGAGGGAGAGAGAGAAACAGCAATAAAATCAGCGGGTATTTAATTAAAATAATATCATAAACTCATTTGGTCGGTAACAGTTATTTCGGTGGCAAAACGGCAAATTCTTGTATATATCGTCGCATTAATTCGAATGTGCACACACACAATCGTCGATTCGATGCTTTTATGAAAACTTCATTGATTCCCATTGCTCGGTACCATGTGCCGGGCGCTCGGTCGTTTGTCCGCTCACTTGCTCTCAATAACAACATCGTTTATGATTTTGGTTTTTGGATTTGGCTTTGGCGTTGCTATCTTTGGCACCGTGCTTCGTTTCGCTTGGCTTCACTGCGACTAGGAACGATATGATCACACTAGATACATATGTAAATGATGCATGAGCCGGCAAACGAATTCGCGGTGACAACGCGAGCACATACACAAACAAGAACACAAAAAAGAGCGGGCAACAGATAATTCGCGGTGCAGCATTAAAACCCAGCACTGGAAATTAAAATGACTTTCATGTTAAAGAGCTTATCGTGTGTGTTTTTTTTGGTTCGCTCTCGTTCCTTTATTTCGTGAGTGTTATTCGCTTGAAGCAGGGTCGAGATGGGCGCATACATGAAATGGAAAAACAATTTTTGCATCAGCTTTAAAGTTTAAACCACTTTGCCTGAGCATGATAAACCTTCTGTATGATCATTTCGAAATGATCAGGAATTTCGAGTGAGGGCATGTGTATATAGGAATGGAAGTGCTCAATTTGTATTGTAAGTGGGATTTTGCAGCCCTATTAAGAGATGTTTTTGATGTGCCCATTGCAATCGGTTGCTTCTCTCAATTGTATATACAGAGTGTATTGCGTGTACCAGCAGAACACACACCCACCCAGTCGGAGGATCCAAACAATAATATTTAACAAACTGTAACGCATACATATAACCATTTAATGAATTTACTTGAATTTAGCATTTATTTTGAGTACCATCCAAATACATGGAACATTTTCTGACTCGGTCGTTTATAGTTTAAGCTGCACTAAGTAGCATTGATTGTAAAAGCTTTATTACAATTTATACCTTGTTATTGCGGAGTGTGTTAGTCTGTGTGTGTGTATATGTGTGTGTGTGCGAGAGTGTGTATGCGTACGAATTTGGCTTAAGAGTGTGACGTAGTCTATATGTTGTAAATATGTGCAGTTTAATGTCCGCGTTGCTCTGTTTTTCCGTATATATCCAAGAGAGAGTGAATGTGTTATTCCTTGGCGATGTGTTTTTTTATTCGCTCACACTTTTTCGTACCGGTGCCTCATTTTATCTCAATGCATTGTGTTTGGTGAGCATTTGGCCGATTGACAACGACCAACAAAACACACAACGCACTCAGAGAAAGAGCATCAGCGATTCCGAAAAATCCGTTCCACACACGTTTTATGGAATAGAAATGGCAGTGGCTTTCCATGCTCGGTACATTTTGTATAATGTCACCACATAAAACTCGTGCAACGTTTCGCTGTGTAACATTATCCGCTATTATAGCCGTTGTGTTTGTCTGTTTATTTGTTTGCTCGTGTGTCTGTGTGTGCCGAAGCTCTTTTTATGTGGAACTTTCATTGCGGCTATTTTTATTACCGTGGTACTTTAATCAGTAAACCGATAATAGAAATAAAACAGATTTAATTTCTGAGCTTCATTTAAGTGTGTTTGTGTATTCACCAATGTTCCATTTGCATAGAACACGTCGAAAGACAAAAGCATTGTGGTAAAAAGCACGCACGGCTCACTTCGAATGTGTTGTGAGTGTTTGGTTTGGTGCGGCCAACGGAGCTCGGCAGCCTCAGTGCAATCGAGTCACACGACACATATTACAATTAGACAGTTAGAAATAGAGGCTCTCTGTCCCAGTCACTGTGAAAGAGAATGTACGAGCACGTACTTTGATTGCACACTGATCCACAAACAACAGCAATACAACGAATGTAAAAAAAAAACTGCCGAACGGAAACAAAAGAAATAACAATTTTCAGAGAAATAACGAAACAGTTAGTTAAAAGTTGATTTCAACATATCAACAATTGAAACAAACCGAACAACAACAACAAAAATCCACTAACCGATTTATTTTGCAATGAAAACCAATTGATTCCGTTCAATTGGACATAATTTTTCTGTCCAACAATCACACGGATTAAATCAATAATTGGTAAAAATTTATTCAAATTGCAACAAAAAAAATCGAGCACGTTTTAGCTACCGTCAGTCATCTTCAAGTCAACGCACTCTTTATCACTCGCTCTCGAGTATTAATGTATAACTTTTTCTGGTTTCGAGGGAGCCGCTTAAGTTTATTTTCAGTTTAAAGTTGTCAAAAAGATGTGATTGATGACTGGCATGGTTTCTGTCATGTAAGTGACATTGGATTAAAAACCCATCGAAAACCGGCAAAACATAGACGGCTTGTAGTCTAAACCGAACCAATAAAGAAATTATTCAAATGATGGGAGCATGCAACTGACGCTGTCGTCGTTGTTGATAAGTTGCCGGCTTTTATTCCTCGTTCCCCGAAACCAAGAGTGAGAGAGAAAAAAACACTTTCACTCATTCTTATCGTCTTAATGCATCCAAAAACTCAATCTGGATTCTGTTTGGATGGAATGTTGAAAAATATAAAGTTTTAATTACGCTTCGCCCGACTCCATCAACCGACGCATCAACAGATACACACATTTCCACAGAGACCATTTCGAAAAGCCTTTTCCATGCATTCACGATGAAAACGAGCGAGCGTACGGCTCGCTTACGAGAAAATAAAATTCTAAAATTACATCGAAAACTGTTCTGAAGATGCATAAATTAAGTGACATCAGTTTTTTATAGGCTCGTTTACACTCAATGTGTTTCGTTCGTTCTGTTCCGTCTCTTGACTTTATTGTCATTTACATTTGGCTTTTTTTTATTGTTATTATTTCGTAGTCCAGCATCATCATCGAGTTAAAGTTAACATATTCACAGTTTAAACGATTCGAAGACCATGAAGCCCCGAAAAAGAAACGGAAAATGAACGAAACACAACGAAAATGAAAAGCATACCAAAATAAAAAAATGTAAACAAAATCAAACAACCGGAGCAATGTTGTTGCTTCATGTCGGTTGTTGTTTTTTCTTCACTCACACTCTTCTGGTCTCTGGTGCGTATGGATGTTGTTCTTTGTGTTTGTGCTTTTTATCTTCAGCTGACTCTGAACACTTTTCTGTTGGCAAACTAATGAATTTCTTCTTGGCATTTTTCGCTTTGTGTATATTATTGATTTATGTAAATTTTTAATGCAAATACGGTCGCTCTGTCTATATGGGTGTCTGGTTTCTTCTTTCAACCATTTTATGTATATGGTTTTTGGTGAACAGTTTTGTTTGGCGTTGTTTCTTTCTTCCATTCATTCTGTTTTGCTTTCTCCGGTGGGTGTTTTGTGTTCATGTTCCCCGTTCGACTCGTCAACAGTATACACAAAGAATCGAAAAGTGAAGAAAATTTCTCCGGATTTGTAAAATTGGGCGACAGTAAAATTAAATGATGACATATGCATTCATTTTCGACTGTGTTGAATTTACCGTTCGCGAATACTCGCTTCCGCGGTATGGCATCGTCAAAAATGGTGTGTATCGCTTGATTGAATGACACGGCACGACAGCGACGACGACGACGGTACAATCCATTTTGCCATTACATTTGCCATGTTTTCCCTTTTTTTCGCTTTATTGATTTCATTTTAATGTGGTGTGCTTGCACGCGCGCTAGCGCTCGTTGAGTTCACTCATTAACAGCTTCATTACGATTCAGCAAATTGGATTTTGTGCTCGGGCGATTGCCGTTTCGCCAACAAAATGGAAATGACAAGCTCGCTTAAAAATGATTCAATATTTGTTCAGCGCAACAATCAACTTCAACCAATTGAAGTCGAATTTTCCTTTCTCATGGCGAACGGAAGTAGGAGAGAGAGAGAGAGAGAGAGAGAGAGAGAGAAAAAAGCGAAATAAAAATAGACACAGATTTCTCTACTGGAAATTAAGATAAGACATTAAACGCACCAAACATGACATTTATTCCCATGTGTCAAAAGGAGAGTTTATCAGAAGTTAATTGAGTTGGCGATAAGAATTTAATGAGAATTCGAAACGATAATTATTAAAATGTTCACTGTGATTTCTGGCAGCAATGCCATGCCATGCCAGCCAGCATACATTAATTAAGCGTGTGGATTTTTATTTCTACTATTTTTTCTGTTCATTTTCTGTTTTCGGTTGCCTGCTATTCGAATATGGTTAGCGCAGTTCACGCGCTCATTTCTCTCTGTTCGCACCGTCTAAAATGAAATGGAAAACTAAGTCAATGCGATTTATGTTTTCGTTTTCGCGCGCGCACACACACACAGAGAATATTTTTTGTGTGTGTATGTTTCATTTTTGTAAGTTGCGTTGCTTTTCTTTGCTCTTTGCTTACTTGTTTTCGATTCACTTTTTTTTCCCCATATTTCACTCGTCTTTATTTCGATTCGGTGATAGGCTTTTCTTCTATAATGCGGCTGTTTTCTGTTCCGTTTGCGCTCTTTAGCCACGAGGTAAAATACAAACGAACGAGAAAAAAAAATTATCGCAAGAGATAAATTGAATCTCTTTCACTGACAAAATGAACAAGCGAAGAAAAAAAGCATAAACACACACTTACACACCGAGAGAGTGAGCATACAGAAAACAACAACGCACGACACAATGTGGATACAACGATGACGACTTTTGAATCTGTGCCACCGCATGCTTTATTTTATCTGGCGTGCAAAACACCGTACATACGGTCGATGCGGTTATATGCAATTCAGTGTTTATTTTAATTATGCATTAAGAATAGAAATAGAAAGTAAATGATATTGCATTCGATTTACGCGTTATATTTTAATGGGTGTTTTCGATGCTCTTTCTTCTCTCGTGCTTTTTTTTGCATCTTTTTCTTCTTGTTGTTGTTCACAATTTCACCAGAGAGCTCGGGCGAAATGTGTGTTTGTTGCCACTGTGACAAGACATACTGTGCGGCAAATGAACAGAGGAACAGCACAGCACAAAAAAAACAGCACAGCAACATGCATGTAGAAATGAGTAAATTAAGTAGCAACGATGGCAATAGCACACCACACAGCTAGCAATTAGAAATACAGAGCAGTTGTGATATCAAGAAAATGCACACAAATGAACGAATGAACGAAGCGACGACTTTGAGTGCACCAAAAGTAAAATCAATGCAAAAGAAAATAAGAGCAAAAGATCGTAATGATGACGATGATGATAATAATGGTAATGATAATGATGGAAAAAAAAAACGATATTGATATGGAAATGAAAATGAAAATGGAAATAGGGTAGTCTGGGTCTGTAAATTGAAACCGCATTTATCTGCATATAATGGAACTGTGAGCGCTCGCGCTAGCGAGCTCGTTCGTTCGATTCCAAATGCAGCGCTGTCTCACATACACACACATATACACCCAGAAAATGCTGCTTCGATGTGTCGGTGAGCATGAGAGACTGATGTTAGCGTATGTTTATGGTCATGTAATTAATTGCATGCAGATTGGATGCGAAAAACGGGTATAAACACAAAATAAAATCGCTTGAAAAGCAATAGAATTGCAGTTATATAAAAGATAAATAGGCAGAAAATGAATGCGTTTACCATTTTTGCCATTTTTAAACGCTGACGACAACGACGACGTCGTGACGATGATGATGTATGTGTTACTAGAAGCACATAAAACTATCGCGTTTGCACGATTACTATGTGCACATTTAGTTCTTTCGCTATTGCTTTTCTTCATTGTTGTTGTTATTATTTCTCTGCAACTCTCGTTTTTTTTTTCTTGCTTCATTCTCTTTCTCTCAATCAACTCCTCATTTTTGTGTGTGTTTCATTCGGCTTCCATTCGAAGCTTGCGGCAGCGCGCGCGGCCAAAAGACGCGCAAAAACTTAAAGTTTAAACTTGAAATGGCAACAATCACATTTAAATCCGTCATTTTAATACACCACATTTTCCACTCATTACTGACTAATAATTTAACTGTGCATTATTATTTCTTCGTTGTTGTTGTTGTTGTTTTTGTTGTTGTTGTCGTTTTTTTTATATTCACATGAATTTTTGATTCATTCAAAAGCGGCGCAACACACAAAAAGTAGCGTACACACGTTAAATTATAATAAAGTACATTTTCTTCTTTTGACGCAAAACTATAGCAATGAACACAAAAAAAAGCACATACGATTGTGTGCCTCATTCGATTTGAAAACAAAATAAACGTAAATCGAATGCGCGCGCGATGAAAATGAACAGAAAAAAACTAACGCAAAAACCACATGAAGATAACAACAACAACTGAGGGTTCAAACACAAGTGAGAGAAAATAAAACAAATTCATAACGGTCGTGCGCATAGACAATGAAAATAACGCAAAATGAATTGAGCAAAGCACAAGATTTAAATGACAGACAAATGCCAAGCGAATAAAAACAATTTCAAAAAGATAATAGTAATAAAAAAAATGTGTTGTGTCTGCACTGTGCTGTACAAAACGGAATCCTTTCTCGTTGGCTGTGTGCTTATTCGATTCGAGTGCTTTTGAATGCAAGTACAATTGGCAAACGCCAAATTCCCCAAATGGAAAATAGTATAAGCTCGACGAAATAACAACAGCACACACAAAAACGACAAATGAATTAGGAATCAAGTGAGATGCGAACGAAATCGCATAAAGCGACTTGCTTCGCACAAGTCTCATCTAACCTTTCAATTGCAATAGAAAAAAAACACGAAAACATTTAACGAGCAAAAAAAATGCTCAGTTCAACTGACTGATCATGAATGAAGAGCATTCGCGCGGGAATTGCCTTTGTGCCGAGAATCTGTTGCAGCTAAAATGCACACTCACAGCTCTGCAAATGAATATGCGGTTATTTAATTTTCTATACTGTGTCTGTTGTTTTTTTTGTCGTATCGCTTGGGCTCACAGAGCGAATGAGTGCTCACGGCGCGTCACCATCGCAAAAACAACACCAAAATCTAGGTTAAAGAAAGTTTAAAAAGAAAAAAAAACAATTTTTGACCATTATATTTATGCAGCTGTTTGACTTTAGCGATAGATTGAGATAGAGATACACGAATCGAAAGAAAAATGAAAACAACGGATTCTGCAGCGTCAGCATTCAAATATGAGATTTTTTAAAAGTTAGTTTGCATTTGTGACGATAACGACAAACGACGATTGGCGACGGCGATGAAAAGAAATCAAGAAGACAGTGACCGATTTATTCCAAATGAAAAAAAAGCAGCAGCAACAACAACAACAACAACTGTGTTATCAACCTTATTTGATTAGAGCCAATGAATAATTGATGATTGAAGGCCAAAAACACTTTCTTTGCGTTTGTTTTGTTTTGGTGCCAACTTTTGCTCACTTCTTTGTGTCTGCACACGATGAGACAATTCTACGCATGATAAACGATCGCCCTTTTTCCCTCTTTCTTCATAACACACAATTTTCTACTTAATTACCTAGGTTCATCTTGTTGCTTGTTATTTTTTTGTTCGGTGTGATTGAAGTGCTGAAATTGGCCAAACGCCATTCATAAAGATTTGCGTCCAAATCCCAAATGCCAACGCAACACCGAAAAAAAAATAGACACATAGGTTTCCTATTATATTTTTGTTTCTAATTTTTCCTTCGTTATATTTTGTTTGCCGAAAGTTTGCTACGTCTACGGTTTGGCTGGGTTGGGTTGTATGTCTTATTTTGTGTTTTTTTTTTCACTCGGACCGACCGAGTGACAAATGAAATTGTTGTGCGACATACGAAAGCAACACTTCGATAAATGAGGTAGAAAACGGAAAAGAGTCGTAAATCTAGTCATAGTAAAGTTGAAGAAGAAAAAAAAAACATGAATTTAAGCATCTTTGGACATGAATCCAATCACTGACGCTGCTGCTGCGGATGCTGTTGTTGTTGTCGGTACTGCTTTCGGTGTGTGTAATTAACTTAAAAACGTAAACTGAAATGAATAGCCGAAATGAAAGGAGATTAAAAGCAGAATAGCGCACCATTCGAAATGGCACTTCGTCGAAACGATTAATTAGTAGTCGTGCTTCTTTCTTCGGGCCATTTAAATAGCAGACGCATTTGTCTTTAACCCTGAAACTGTAGAAAAAATTGTCAGTGTGAGACAGGAGATAGAGAAAAATGGAACGAAAGAAGGAAAAAAACAAAAACACACACAAAAACTTGCACATGTTGAACGCAAGCCAAATGAAGAAGAAAAAAAAAACAAATTTTCGGTCTTTGAACAGAAGAAATGTTTGGTTGCATTGCCAAAAACGTTGAATGAACGTCAATAGAAGATGAGGTATACACCAAATATGTTTACCAAATATAGTATACGGATCGGTGTAGTAAACGAAAAGCACACAGGAACATGTTTAACTCAAGCCGAAATTATTTCACGATTATTCGATTGTAAGCAACTGAAATTGCTTTTTGGTTGTTTCGGATGTTTTTATCGACTTTTTGGGGTATACCAATTCCATTTACGCCTCATTTCAACGCTGAGAGAAACCTTAAGACCAAGTCATAAAATCGGCAATAGAACAACAACAACAAAGAGCACATAGAACACTTAAAACCATTACAATTTTTTTTTCTTCGTTGTCATCGCCGTCGTCGGCGGCAACAAATATGTTTGTTACTCAGAACATGAACTGGAGCATGCATCGATGCACTGCAATTCAGTCTGCCATTGAATGTCGTTGTCTTAGCGCTTATCCCTAGGTATTCCGCTTCTTCTTTCTTTACTATTCCCTACGTTTTTTTTTACTACGATCATAAGTTTTTATCGCACACAATTGCTCACTTTGATTTATTGATAGAATTGTACGTGACGCGCAACATTAATTGCGCACGGTGACAAGAATGTGAACCAGCAATCTGACGATTTTCAGCAATTCGTCTTAGCCCACTGTTAGCTGCGTGTGTATAATATATATTTATTTCCAAATGAATATACGATGAACGTGGCGCTTTTCCACTAGAATTCACTTTGACAACCGAAAAGAGATCGACAATGTGCTGCGAGATACGATTGCGTCAATGCTTCATTTAAACGCTATTTTCGGGTCTTTCAGCTTTTTTATTCACTGTTGTGAAAATCTCACTCTTTTCCACGTACAAAGAGATTATTCGACAGCACTCGGTTTTTTTTTCCATTTGGAGCAGCGTTGATAAATTGAGAAATTGCCTAAAACAACCATTCGACACTCTTGTGACAGATTTTATAATTAAGAAAATTGATATTTGTATACAGCCAACACAGAAATAGATCCGTTAATTGCTTTATTTTACATATAAATTAAGTCTCATTTCTTCAAACGAAAATTTGTTTCGTTTCCGATCATTTCTTATCAAAAGATTTACAGCTTCATTTGAGGAGTGTCAAGATTCTTTCGCTTTCTCGTTTTTGAGAAAGTTGCTCTGTAACCCGTCTCCTCATTTGTTCGCTCAATTTTATCTTCGTGCACAACAACTTTATGAAAATGCGAAAAGTTTTCGACTGCTCGAAGAAGTTGCGGCCAAACAAGCGATAGCTTCGGAAAGACAGACATGATTGCTGTACTGTACACACACACATACTCCGTGTGCATTGTACTAGCGAGCAGAATAGCGCGCAAATGATTATGTGTATGTAAAACGTAAAGTATTTTACGCAGCACAAATTTCATTTCACGAGTCATTACTTTTTTATGTAAATCGGTGAATCTGTTATTAGTTTTTATTTTATTTTTCTCTGCGCTGCGCATTCGATACTGCCCAGAACATACACAAACATACAACACCATTCAGTAGACACCGAAATGCTGTGCATTTTTGCGGGCGGATGCAATGTTCACCCAATCTCCAGTCCCCAGTCCGCTATCTCGTATTCGCCTCAGTAATCTCAAATCGGTGGTATACCGAAAATACATGGCTGCACCGCGCACTTATGCTCCTGCCTCACCATTTGCATTATAATACCCGAAGTAAAAGAAAAAAAAAGAGCCATACTTTATGCTCTCGTCACTACGTGTTGTTCCATTTTACGCGATGTATTCCATAATTTAAAATCTCACGTTGCAATATAAACTATTGCGAAGATTAAATAGCGCAAGCACAAGCAATAAAACTTCTTCCTTCCACTCTGTTTTCTATTATGTTGCTTTTTGTGTCCGTTCCGCAAGATATATATACACACAACGCAATACAACAACCGAATAAAATCCAAGCAAATGATTTACACGAGCTCAACATTTTCTTATCCATTCTCCCAAACGCTAATTCATTGCTGATTGAGCGACTTGGAATTGCATTGGAAAAATAACGAAAATCCTCAAGCCAATCCAAGTCATATGCTTTTTATCTTCGCATTATCCCGTGGTTTTGTTTTCTCGTGCGCTCTCGCTCTCTTTTTCATCCGTCTCTTGTTCAAGATTTCATATTTTCATCTGTGGCCAAAAAAAAAAACACGAAATCTGCATCTTGAAATTGACGTAGTTTTTCATATTCTTAAAACTTTTCTTCCGGATCTCATCAAAAGTTGTTATGGTAATTTCAGTATGCTACCGCCAAAGTTCAGCATTGTGAAAATTTATTGTGAGCCACGAAATACGCACCGAACACAACACCAGCGCATTCAAATTCATGGTACGAATGAGTTGTGATAAAGCGAAAAACCACATTTTCTTGTAAATATCGGAGTGCAAGAGTGTCTTTTTGCATCATCCACTCGATCGATCAATGGCATTTGAAATTCATGAAATGTCGCTTTGAAATTAGAACAAGAATTAGCGATCGCCATCATTTCTTTCAATTCATCGTGTTCATTTGTTTTTTTCATTCCGTCTGTTTCTTTTCTCAAAACACATACATTCGACGTTCAGCGAAAGATTAATTGGATTTCACGAGGCGGGCTCGATTTGTTGGATCTACAGCCGTTTCTGTGCTCGATAATTTGTAATCAGCTATGAAAAGCTAATTTTCAGGTGCTTAACGATGTTTCTTGTGCCGATTCGATTTTCAGCGCAGAGTGGAGATTGAAACAGAGAAAGAAAAAAAATTGACTTCATTTGTCCATGTGTTCATATTTGTGTGTGAGCGAATGAAGCGAAAGGGAACCCATTTGCGAAGCGTGATTTATAACAATTTGATGCATAGAGTGCATATCTAACATGTTAAATTGTTGCGATAATTCAAATTGATCAATTAGTGAAAACCAACAAATGTCAAATTTAATCGAGAGTCGGCATAGAAATGAAATTGAGCAACAAAAGATTGAAAAAGAAACCAAACGAATTAATAAAGCTCCATCCTCCATCGGTTCATTTAGATACGATGTGTAGATGTGTGGTTCATTCAAATTCGACGTGTGCGTGTGTGTGTGTGTGTGTGTGTGTGTGTGTGAATGGGTTTTAGTGCGGCCGCAAAATCAACCAACTCCAAAAAGAACAATGCAAAACGCAAAATAAAAACCGAGCGAATGTAATTCCAAAATGCATGCTTTGAATAGCGGAAAATTATAATTGATAATCGAACGCTATTCTCAATCGATTCGAGTATTTTATTTTTCTTCACTTTACATCGCGGTTTTTCATTCATTTCGCTTTTTTTTCAGTCGCTACAATGATTCAATGTGCTTGGCCATAGAAATGTATGCCGTGCGCTGATAGGGAAAAATGAATGAATTCATGCAAAAAATGGCTTTAGAGTGTGAAGAGTGCAAAAATGGTGTGGCGTTGCCGCTTTTCGGGCAGAAAATTAGAAAAAAAACACACACATTCGCTCTCGAAGAAATCACTGGCTGAGAGTGGCGAACTTGGGGGCTCTCGTGTGTGTGTGTGTGTGTGTGTGTGTGTGTATGTGTGCACACTCGAAAGATGCAAACGAAAGTATAATTTTACGCTTGATGCGGTCAGGCAAATGGAAAAAAGATTATCCACCAAATCTGTGTTCATCCGAGCCAAAATCAAAAAGACGTCACATAAAACACACATGCACATTGCCGCACAAGAATTGCGAGAGTAGAACACAATCAAAATAAAAGGCAGACGATGACTATGACGACGACGACCACCACTGAAAACAAAACAATGAATCTGAAGGAAAAGAACGAAAAAAAGCGAAAAAGCTGGACCCTCGAATTCAACATTTTTATCGCATCCGATTTTTTTTACGGCGTGTGTATTTTGTTACATTTAATGTCATTACGAAAGCCAGAGCAGCTCTTACAACAATCGCTCCGAATCACTTTTATTTCTTCGTCACGAATGAATTGCTGCCGTTGAATAGTTGGTGTATGTGTTTTTTCTCTTCTTCTTTTCAGTTCGTGTTCGTTTTCGGTTTTCTCCTTGAGTTACACACCCCGAGTCGAGTGGTTTCACGTGTGAGTGTGCAAAGCGGCAGAATAGCGCATAAAAAATTGTGTTCTAAGAGACCGTTTTCCCTTGCTAATTGAAAACTGAAACCTATTGAGTCAGCACTCGAATCGAAAGTGATTTTTTTTTCTTCGTTGCTCTTTCTATTGGTCAATACTTCGTTACCGACGTCGCACATTCACAATCAATCGCTTGAAATTCAATTAAAACTTATAGTTGAGCGAAAATTAATTTATCAAATTAACAGTGGCCATAAACCGGCCCACAAAAACGAAAAACGAAAACCGAACACACAAAAGCGCAACCAATTCTAAACACTGTGTGGTTTTTTTCTCCTCTACTTACGCATTTCTAACCATATACAATTCAACTCGATATGTTCGACACGTTGTGTTTCTATGTTCCGATGTCGTTGTTACGGCTGTTTTTTTATTTTTTTCTTCTTTCGGTTTCGTTCAAATCGAAAATAGAATTCAAATTGAATCCCCGTAAATTGGATCACAAATAAAGCAGTCATCAGCTTAAAGTTATTTCGATTTTTTTTTTCGTTCATCGTGTGGCTGTTTGTTAAATTGAAAAAAATTCCGTGAATGCGAAATTCTCGCTTTCGATGGTACATTGAACACTTATTTTACACACTTATCCGTGTCGGTTACATAACAACGCATTCGATTACAACACGTAAGCATAACAGCGCACACACAACCATGTGTATGGAGCTCTCAAGCTCACGTGAATAGAACCGAACAAGAATAAATCTATTGTAAGAGGAAAAACATCCGTATAACGCAGCTATAGCAATGGCAACAGCAACGCCAAAGCAGTTCAATGGACACGACACATTTATTTGAACGAACACGCATACGTCCAATAAAAATTTCAACAATTCATCGAAAAGTTTTCTTTTGTATTTCGATAAGAACAATATTTTAGTGGGAAGCAAAGCAAGAAAAAAAAAATACGGTTGCCATAAATATTTCAGTGTGAAGGAACCCAAAAATACGGCACATTTTTCTTATTCTTTTCTTGGCCACGATGAATTTCACCAAAATGTGTTTAACCGAGAGAGAGAGAGAGAGCGAAACAGTGAGCGTAATATGTATCGTATTTGCTCTTCTTGAGTTTCTCTTGATCGCCCAAATGCTCTCGGCCTTAGGTGAAAAACGCTGATGAAAGCGAGAACTGAGAACACGAGGGGAAAAATTAAAAACAGATGTGAAAAAAATTCATTTTAAAGATTAGTTTAACATTGAAGACGTGATATATTATTGAGAAGAAGAAAAAAAAATCGAAGAAAAGAAGAGAAGAAATAGACGAATTTTATGAGAGTGTGTGTGTATGTGTCGTATCGACGATGTACTGCACGCTGAGTAATGCAAATACCCGAAATGCATTAACCATGAAAAAAAGGCATAATGTACTGCTTAGCATAGCGATAGTGAGGGCCAAGCAATCCGTAACATATGCACAGCGCAAAGAACGAGGCGGTAAATATTCACGAAGAGAGAAAAAAAAACCAACAACAACAGAAATTCAACGAAGAAAACGAAGTAGTCGGAGGAAAAAAAGATAGTGATATAAACTAGCTCAAAATGGAATATAATGCTGGTGTATGTGTGTGTGCAACAGCTCAAAAAGGCTGCACGAGATTGAAATGTTGCACGACAGTTGGTTACTTTAGCATCCCTTCTGATTTACATATAAATCGATCGTCAAGCAATGCTCTCTGCCATTCATTTTTCCGCCGCGTGAAACGACGTTTTTCAAGCGGCAGAGAGAGGCAGAGGAAGCGAAAGAGAAAAACATTTAAATGCATCCTGATAAGATAACCAATGAAATCCACTTTGTGTCATCGCCGCGCTCCGATCTTGTGTCTGTGCCTGTGCCTGCGTGCCTGCATATGTGACGACACCGACGATTACGCTTTCCCGGCATCGGCAGGGAGCCAACTCAAAACGACATGCTTACACACAAAAACCCAGCGATACAGCGACGGCGAAACGGGATCCAACCGTCATAATGATTGAAGAGCATCGTCTGTTCGTGCGTCAAACCAACGAATATTATTTTAAAATCCAGTGATTTTAGTGGAAATCATAAATATTTTTATTTCAACCTCCGGATGGTTCCGTCGATATACATTTTTTTCCACACTCACATTCACTCACTCTCTCTTTCTCTCTCTCTCTCTTTCACACCCGACCCAATCGATGCATAAAAGACGGGAACAATACAACTGGCACCAAAATCACTTCAGAATGGAAAGGAAAAATAGCATACGGGTTGAACAATTGATTCGAATAGAATAAATGCAATCTCATAGTGAATCAGGAAATTGTCAGAATGAATAAATAAATAAACAGATAAACAGAGATAAATGTACCATCTGCTTCAAACGAAAACTAATTTTAGAACGTAGGTCGAGATTTTTTTTTCTCTCTCACTCTCTCTCCCTCGCTTTCGTTCGATCAAACTGAGAGCGAGACGCGCGGCTGGACGATCCAATAAAGAATAATCTGTCTGGCCGCAGCCAGTAAAACAAATTAAATATCGTTCATCACCGACGAAAAAAAACCGAAAAATATATCCATATCGAAAATTGGTCCAAAAGTAAAACATCAATCTTGACAGCAAATATAAAATATTAATGTAATTGCCTGTCCTCTGCCGAGCGTACGACCATATGCGATGCTGAGTGCAGCATTTCACACTTTTTTTCAGTCGAAGGAGCGAAAGTTTGTCGACTGAAAAATATTTAGTGTGTACTTTTTTTTTATCTGCACCGACTGACGCCCACCAAAGCCAAACGAATGTTGGACAAAAAATAATTTAGGCAATTGTTATCAATCTCTGTCAATTTTGGCGAGCAGAGAAAATGCAAACAATGTTCAACACTTTTCCGGCACTTGTTAGTCCGTTGAAGTTTTTCGTATATGTTTTTTTTCCATTCCATGCAAACTACTTGATTATGGCAACTTAAATGCTCGTCCATTGATGACTCAATTTTTTTTGTTCATCGTTAGGTCTGTGCCGGTTTTTTCCCTTGCATTTTACAACCAAACAATTGCAAAATCTCCACTTTAACCAAACGATTGTATGTTGTCTGGCGGCAACATGCATGCAAATTGATAAAACCAAACTCAACCCGCCAATTTGGCTGTAAAGAGATGCAAGAGAAGAAGAAAAAAAACCGCGCAAAAATTCCTCGTAGCGTGGTTTTCTTTGGTTGTGACTCATTAAAACGGATAGATGCAGTATCATTATGTGCTTGGCGTTTCGTTTTTGCTCTCTCGCAATTCCATTCGTCGTCGTTGTTGGTATGTCGAAAAACTAGTGGCAGAATCCGCCGAAATAATTTTTCACGAGAGTGGAATTGCTGATGGGCTCAATGCAATTTGAAAAGCATCAGCAACAATTTTACCGCAACAATATCAATTCGTCTGAATGTAAATCGTGATGTATGTTCATCGTCGAAATAACAATGAAACCGAGGAGAGGCAGCAGCAGCAGAAGTGTCGGTGGTGACGGCATCGACCGCCATACACAACAACAACACAATCAACGAAATAGAAATGTACTCGTGAACTTTTCGAATTGGATTTCCATTGTAAATAGTTGGTGCGCTTCGCCATGCTCAGTTGGCGAAATGAATTACTTTAAGTGATTAGAAAGAAAGATCCAAACAAAATAGCTCGACCAGTTTTTTTTTCTCTATTCGCTTTTGTCATTGGCAACCAGCTTGATTTTTCTTTCTCGTCAGCACATGTGGCAAAAGCACTTGCTCTTTTTTTTCGTTGCTAACTTAATTCACATTTTGGCACTTTAAATCGAAACGAAGGCCAATTCAATATAAAGAGGGAGAGAGAGAGAGAGAGAGAGAGAGAGAGAGAGAGAGAGAGAGAGAGAGAGAGAGAGACACGAATGAAGGAAAAAAAGCCATTTAAAGAAAATTCATAAATTGTGGCCATTCTTTTTCTTCGGTCAAAGTGTCTTTTTGTGCCAAGTACCCAAGTGCCATATGCTTGGAATTGGTATTGTATTGATCGTCACATGCTGGCCAAATTAAGTCGATTACAAATCAGATACCACTAAATAGACAATGTCAACTTCATTCGGCATATTTTTTTTCCCCATTCTTCTCTTCTTTTAAAATAACATTTAGTTCCAAAATGAAGCAAATCAAAGTGAAATTGCTCGTGCAGAGAATTATAATAGATGAACAATGACTTGGGAATTTTTGACTTTGAATTGAGCAGTTTAAAATGATAGAGAGAAGAAAAAGCGAAAGAAGTGAAAATTATAGATCGATAGCGTTTGAATCAAGAATTCTTTTGAATTACCGAGCCCCCGCGATCGATCCTCGCACAATTGGAATGCACTGTGATGAAATGTGAAACAACGGTGTCCATTCAAGTGGATTTCATCAGATTGTGTTTATATCAATCACTCACATATGAAAATGATTGCTTTCAATTTCTTCACAATGTGCGCGTACAACATACATACACAAGCAAACGTTGCAATTATTATTCATTTGAATAGAGTTCAGCTGTGTGTTCAACAAAGTATATATGTTCACAAACCATGTGCAATAGAAATTACGTGTCGACGCAATGCTCTCTCTCTCTCTCTCGCGCATGGAAAGGAAAAGAAGGCCTCTCTTCGCCGAATCACTTGAATGCCGAGGCGTTAAATGGTTAATCATTTTGAAAAATCAAGCTAAACGATAAACACACAAGCACACACACAACGAACGCAAAATCATAAAACGGTGAATTATGAGCATTTGCCTCGTTAGTTAGCACCGATTTCGTCTTTCATTACGCGCTAATGTAATGAGTTAATTTAGCTATACGCATTTTCATAGTCCACATGTCGGATTTTCATTGTATAAAAAGATGTGGCCAACATTAATATTTCTGTTTTAGTCTCTTTTTTTTTGTTTCAAATGGCCACATAAAAATCGCGTTATGTGCACGTTATCGTAAATCAACTAATACACATTTGTCTAGCATAGCCGTGTTGTTTTTTTTCGCGTCTCAATGTGAATGGTTCCATTGTTTTTGGATCATATGTGTCCTCGCGATGTTTGCGCCTCTTTCGCAATTGCCAACATGAAATTCTTCCGTTATTGCAACGCATCTGATTTGTAAGACCGAATTGGTTTTGATCGTGCCCAAATGACAGCACATAAAAACAAACAAGCGAGGAAATGTGTCGACAACAGAAGAAGAAAAAAACACAACGCTCCGTGTGTTTATGTGGAATGTTTTTACAGAAAATTGTGGTGGAATGGGAATTCTTTATTTTCAACGGTTGTCGCTTGCATAATACCAATCGCCTAGCCAAAGCTGATTTGATTTGATGCTGATTTTATAATTCTATTCATTTCCTCCGTTGCACATCGAAACCTGAGGGAGAGAGCGAGGAAAAAAAAGCGATGGGAAATAAAAATTGACTTCGACTGCGCTTTTTTGTGTTCCACGGCAGCCCAGCGAAAGAGTGTGTAACCAAATAATTATGTGTCAGACAAGAGATGAATAATGGTAAATAAATTGGTTATTTCATTGAATGGAAAAGAAGAGCGATGCGTTTTGTTGGTTGACTGGTTTTTATTTTGTTTTGGTTGGTATGTGTCGCGCGAGTCTCTCTCTCTCTCTCTCCCTCTCTGAATCTCTGTTGTGTTCATTTTGGATGTTTTTTTTATTGAGTGTGTCGCTGCGTTTCCCGTTTTCGTCACACACTCATTTTGTGCTGGCCATTGAATAAACAAGAGATTTTCGTTTCGAAAGATGTGCCAGACACGGATGATATGTGTCTGTATGTATGTGCTTGGTGCATGTGCGCTTCGCATACACTATTTTAGGTGAAGCATCAGGGATCCCATTCATTTAATGAACAAAACACAAGCATAGCAATCACTTTGCCAAACTATTCTCATCAAGAATGAAAAATGATGTTCCAAATGCACGATGACTATAAAACTATGCACGCAGACACGAAATGAAAACCCGGCTATAGTATGCATCCTAAAACATGGCATCTGTACCATGGCTGGATTTCGATTGTCTGTTACGAAACACTGCACACGATCTGATATATACGTTCAGATACACCAAAATACTTCGATAGAGTGTGTATGTCGCCCAACACACGCACATCCAAACGCACGCGCACAGCCAAGAACTTCATGTGTAACAATTAGCTTCATAAACTATCGTAAATTTTCAAATAAATTTAAACAATTACACATTCAAATTTACTATCAAAACTTTGCAAATCATCAGCAGCTGTATCCCGATGCAGGCCCATCTTCATTCTCCAAAAACTTCGATTACAAATATTAATATGTAAATGATTAGTATTTGCGTTTGCCGTCGTCATTGTAGTCGTAGTCGTCGTCATCGTGATCATCGTTATTGTTGTTGTTGTTACTGTTGCCGTTTTCGCTTTTGTTTCGACTAATAGTTTTTAATTAGAAATGCAAGTGAGCACGTGAACATGATTCCGTTTTGTAGCAATTAATTTTGTAATGGGGTTTCAACATTGAGAGAGCCGCTTTTCGCTCTCAAACAAACTTACACACGTGCTAGCCACCGTTGTATGGTGAGCTTGAGCCACATACAGGAAAGAAGGCAATTATAATGACCAGCGAAGGCGAAACGATCTTGCATAAATTGAAAATGTTTTTATTTAATTTTTTTCTTCTTCTTCTTTTTCGTCTTTTCCTTTATTTTGGCGCAATGTAATGCGCGCACGCACACAAGAAGTCACAATTGCGACGTGAAAAACGAAACAATCATCATTTTGAATTCGAAGATGATTTTTCGATTTATCATCATTCTTGACCGAGGTACAAATGAGATATATTGTGTTTTTTTGCGTTTTGCTTGTACCATTTGTTTTTTTTCTTCGTCTTCATTTCTCGCCCGTTAATTTTGCAATGTCATTCGATATTAGGACTCAGCGCGACAACGTCAACGGTGTGCTATATTTTGTGTTGTCTTTCTCTTTCGAATTTTCACTGCTTGTCTTAATTACGCAAGACCAGTCGATGAATCCGTAAATCGAAACGAAGTAAAAAAAAAATCATGATGTTTTGACGGAAACTTATTGTATTTGGTTGCGCACATTTGGGTTGTCATGCATGTATGCAATTTATAGCCTTTGATGTTCCAACGGTTCGTGTTATGTTTTCTTCTTCTTTTTCTTTTCTTTTTCACGATGTGTGAACTTTATTCGCTTTCCATTTCATTTTCAATTACACTATTTTGAGTGCAAAAAAGCGCGAAAAAAGAAAACACACGATACAATGACCACCACAAAACTGGCGAGAACACGACCCAACCAACCAAACCAACGAGCAAATCTAAAAGAGAAACAAAATAGTGAAAAAGATGGATGGAAAAAAAGAGACGATGAAAAAAGAAATACTTGCAGCATTGCGAGCCATAGTATAGCGTGGTCGCGGTGTGACGACCATAGAGCGATGGAAATGGAGACGCGCAAAAACGTAAATGCAATTAAATCAAAAATCACGTAAAAATATTACTTTTTTCACTTTGTCCATTATGTGGCACTTTTCATTTTATATATTGCTTCTTCGTTGCCGCTTCGTTTTCTGAACTTTCCGCGAAACGTAAGCAGCAATGATGAGCCAAGAAAGCAGCAACAACAATGCAGAAGAAGAAGAAGCAAAAAAATCACACACACAGCTCAATAGTATAAAAGAGCATGTGTACGATTGTTATTAGCCAAAGCAAAATGATGGCAGGGCCATGCATCGACATACGGAGCTACGCTGTGAGTGAGATAGAGAGGAAAAACTGGTCACATAAATTTCTTTATAATGGGAATGTCATTTGTTATGTTGCTTCTTCTCTCTCTCTCTCTCTCTCTCTCTCTCGCCCTCTCGGTTGCTTTCGTTGAAACGAGCAGGCGAACAACCACGATGACTTTTCTTATTTAATGTATTTCAACTCGTTCGGTTTTTCGGATGTGTCCTCCGCATGAGCCGCCCAAAATGCGAGCGAATAGAGAGAGAGAGAGAGAGAGAGAGAGAGAGAGAGAGAGAGACACCGTTGAGAACCATAAGCAAACATGCGTTAGACCGAAATGTCGAGCGGTTAGAACAGTTTTTCTTTATGGCATCGAATAAATCGGCCAGAAAGCAAATGAAATTAAATTTGCTGAGTGGTGATATGTAGAGTGCGCGCGGCGACAAAAGTGACGGTAACTCGGGCGACAGGGAGAGCATCCCGAATGGCAATAGTTTAAGCAATAGCATCAACTTATCACATCATCACAATGCAAGCACATTCACGTAACCGCTTCTCAGCTCAACTCCAGCGAATGGCGCAACTAACAAAAATCAACCTTAACACAAAATATATATCATTTGGTTAAACGTTTAGAAGTGTTTCCCATACAAAAACCAACTCTTGCTTACACTTCGACACACATACACACACAGAGCCGCACAGCCACTCACTCGTGCCTTTATTCGCTTCTGAACTAAGTTTTGCATTTATCCATTTACAAGTGTTTTGCTCATTTTTGGCTCGTTCGTTCATTCGTTCACTCTCTTGAGCCTTTCTGCATTTTCCAACGAAAGAAGTGTTCAGACAGCCAACATCTGAAACTGTCGCGATTAACAACAAGAAAAGACTTCGAAAAGTACTAAAAGCAACTGTTATTGCTGGGGGATTCTTTATGGACTCAAGTTTTATGATATTGCTACCGAACTTTTTGGATTCGTTTCGATGAAAAATTATGCAAAGGTATCTCTCTTCTAGTCTAATGCCTCGATCATCCTCTCACTTTCGCTCTCTAATTCACTAACTTGGTCGCATCGCTCTGAAGAGGCCTTTAATTTTCGCATTCAACAAGGATAAGGCGACGAAATGATGGGATTTTACGCGCAATTTCAACCGCTCTCAACTCGATGGATGCGATGAATAGAAAGTTTTGCGTTCAGGTTTCAATCCCAAACACAAAGTATTAAATTTCTAGTGAAACGCACTAATCTAGAGGAAAATCTATTTATTCCGCTGTAATCAAGCATCGTGTCTATACACGACAACTTCATTGCACACTACAAATGGCAGCAACAGCAACAGCAACAGAAAAACACACTTGTTTAAAAATTCAAACCAAGAAATTTAAATGTTCAAAAAAGAGATTTTGCCGTGCAGAAAACTAAATGAAGAATTTCATCAGAATGTAGCATTTTCCGTGCACATCGAGAGAGAGAAAACGAAACATACAAACACGTCCACACATACACATCGCAGTCAATGCGATGGAAGTACATTCATTTCGGTTCTTCTTGGCATTTATGCTTTCTAATTATACGGCAAATCTTCGACGAGATTGTATTCAATCTTCGGTGCAACTGGCGAATAGAACACAGCACCGTGCAGAAGAAGAAGCAGAAAAAAATGATTAGAAACTATTAGAATGTAACCAAATAATGATTACGCCGCACGTTTTTTTTTCTGTTCCTCGTCTTCAACAGCACAGTTCGTTTTTATTATATGGCCGCTTGTGCGGAACTTCGTTTTCTTCTCAATTTCTTTGTATACGCCAGAGCGACCGAGTGAAGCACAGAAGAAGAGAAGAAGTAGAAAAAACACACTCACCGAAGTAATAACATTAAAATTCTCCGTGGTGCTTTCATTTCAACCGAAAACTAACCATCTCTCGTCCATTCTTTCACCTCTGAAAATGTTTACATACACATGCCGTGAGTATATTGCTTTGTTTTGCGATTGATACTACCGCGCTAACGCATTCAAACGGCCAAAGAAATGTACGAGATTTCGAGCGCGAGAAAAAAAAGGCGATTGTCAGAAGAACACGACGAACGAAGCCAAATTAAGAGGCGAGAAGAATTTCGTGAAAAAAATTCAATTGCGAACGCTTCAACCACAGAAAAATAAAAAAAGTATCAAAGCGAAATAACGTAAAACAGTTTTTTTTTCGCTTGATGTTGTTTATGTTGTAGATGAAGTGAACAAAGCTTAATTTTTACTAATTCTTTAGAAAGTCTTCTCATTTTTTTGTCTTGTATTCAAAGTTTAACCATTTTTTCTTCTCGCCAGTTTGACCACCTGAATATTACGTCTATTTTCTGTGTGTCCGTATATTTCTGTCTGATTTGCAATCAGTTTTTGCCATGGAAGGAAAATTCAATTAAGTGAGAACGCTGCGCAAAAAATCATTACCTGAATCATTATCGAGGCAACGTAAATGTTGTTCAACAAACAATAATAATCGCATGGATTAAGAAATTTAATATTTGCCGCTTACTAACCGACGAAAAATGATGCGAAAGTTTTTTTTTTCATTGTTGTTTGGGGCCAATCCATTTCAGCCTCTAACAAATTTATAACATAATACAATGTATTATCTGCTCCGTTTGTTCGTCGGGCATCCACAAAAATTATCTGGGTTCTGGACTCGAATCTTTTCGATAGCAAATTTGCATGGTGATGAGATCGAAGCGAGCGAGAAACAGAGAGAGAGAAAGAGAGAGATTCGACACTTACACAAAATAACGAGAAAGCAAATTAATCATTTTGTCCGAGAATGCTTTGATATGGAAAATTGGGAATTCATTAAAATAAATATTGATCGGTGAATTGTGAACGAGAACGAGTGCTCAATTCTCTCTTTGAATCTGATCGAAACGGGTCGAACTGAATTGAAGCGCTTCTCTTCTTTTTCCATTGACTATTCAATGAAACATTGAATGCAAAAGATTTAGTGAAATCTGTCTCTCATTCTATTCCATTCTCTCTCTATCTCTCTCTCTCATCAGTCAATGGATTCTTTGGAAAAT
>NW_022601467.1:16460090-16503734 GCF_009176505.1 Sitodiplosis mosellana | reverse complement strand
AGACATCCAAAACGGCTTGCAACTATTACCGAAAGACACGATCGACTGAAGAGAGTGGAAGACAAACGACTGTTTGCACTGGTTCTCATTGCAATTGTTTTGCTGTGGAAATTGGACTAACTTTGATTTCGGTTGGTGAAAATTTATATCATCGTTTGATCGTTAAATCTAACTATTTGAACATCATTCGACAGACTTTATCTTGAACGTCAGAAAATGTCATTAAATGATCGTCTTCGTAAACGCAAATCAGTCAAGGCGAATTTTATACCAGAAAATGAATCAGACATTGAAAACCGTGACCCTTTTCATGTTTCTTTTGGTGACGAAGAACCGGACTATGTACCACCTTCAAAGAAACCCAAACAAAGCATCAAAAAGGGTGTTGGTCAACGTAAGAAACGTACACGCCGAGAACGACTTGCTCGCCTAAGCCTTATCGCCGAAAAGTATGCCCAAGTTGATGTAGCCGGGCCTAGTTCAAATAGCATTGAACAAGATAAAATGCCGGCAGGCTATGAATCAACGAACATCGATAACCTCTTCGAATCAATTGATTCGAATGAAAAAGTGATTAACGATGAATACATTCAACCCGGACCAACTGAAAAGAGTCAATCTTTAGTTGAAAGTCAGCATACAGATTCGGATTTAGAATCTGTGATTCAAAGACTGGAAGTTCGAATGGATGAGATGGTCAACAGCATTCTCCTCATTAGAAAACAATTGTGCCGAATTGAAATGAAAACACATTCTTCTCCATTTGCGAATGAAAGGTCACCATCCTACATGACAGATGTAGAGGAAAATGAATTATTTGATCTTCAGAAAACTTTGGTTCGCGAAGGTTTACCATTGAGAACAAGCTCTGAAGTTGAGAATTTTGAAGCAAGACTGGAAAATCAACCGGAGTTTCGTCGAAAATTAATTGCTCTGTTATCTGTGTTGAATGGTGCCAGTGGCGATAAGAATGGCAGCAAAGTTATCAAATCTATCGTGGATGAAATAATTCAACCTTCTTGCCAACACTTATTTTCAATGACTGGCAAGTCTGGACCAGGTCTCCCGAGAAAAGTTGCCTTTGAAGGATATTCGGAATTAATCGGTATTATTTTCGCTACGTGTCTCCAAGCCGACAGAACTTATACGTTGAAGCGCTGCATGCATGACCTCACTTACCGAATTCTGAAGCGTGGGAATGCCCAGCGAGATCGGTAAGAATGCATTGAAACACTCCATATGATTTTGAAATAATATTCAAAGTTGGATGTTCATTGATTTTTAGAATCGAGCGTGAAAAAAATGAAGCGGATGTTATCGATAGTAATCAATTGGTGGGAACATTTACAGTGCCAGAACAAAGACACCAACGCAGTGAAACGGTGGCCAGTCTTGATCAGATGGACGATATAAATTCGATTGATGTCAATAATCTTATGAAATTGATACTGAATAATATTAAGAAATCATGTTGAACATTTTAAATTATATTTGTCTCTCTCAATAAAGAATATTGTGATGCACAAATTAAAATAATATGATTTTTCTGTGCCTTATTAATGTTTGATGCACATTTTTTGCATAATTTTTGCATATTTTATGCATAAAATTCGAGAATTTTTGTTAATTAAATATGCGTGAAATGTGCATGAAATTTCAATAAAGCACAAAAAAGGCACATTTAATATAAATTTGGCGCTACTTCTGTGTAACAAAACTTCTCCATAATTTTCGCAAAACTGCATAACACTTGGTTCAGTGGGATGAGAGTGAACCGTTTTAGTCAATTCTTCCTGATTTAAGCGTCGACTATGCAAATGAATTGCTGTCTTCCGTCCTGATTCTATGCCGGCTTTGCGTATGTTCAAGCAATATACATTTTCATAATCATCAAGCCATGCTGGATCACTACTGATTTCGAATTATTCAATTGCTGCATTTGAATCAATATTCATATGCAAAATTGTCGAATTTTCAAGGAGTTTTCTTGAGGCCATTTTTTGAATAAATATTTTACTTTAAATAAGAATATTATCTCTAGATCTGACTCAAAACTAACTTTTTTCCATTTTTTTCTCTCTTTATTTCCAGGTATGTATATGATGCTTAGTTGGATATTCAGATTGTGAGAGTGCAACATGGTTGTTTGCTCTTGTTTATGCACTCGCATCATCAAGCAAGAGAGTTTCAATCTTAGTCGAGGTATTTTGTTGTTGCAATGAAATTTATTACAAAAATCATAAAACTTTGTGTATACAATATACACTAAAAAGTTTTATCCCGAAAAAAAACAACAACAAGAAAATGAATTGTAAATTATGACGAACTAGCACTGGCTGAAATGAACTTTGTAGCTCTTTCATGAGTTGTGCTTATCGATCGTTTCGACAACAAAAAAGCAGCTCAGCACAGATGAAAATGAAACAGAGAAAAATGAGTGAAAATCAAAGCGAGCAACATCAACGCCAAAACAAAACGCCGCAAATATACAACACAACTAACGTACTCGAAATAATAATGCACGGTCAGTTATAAATTATAACAAGCGTATCAAGCACTTGTAATACTCTTCGACTTACTTTTCATTTTGATGTTATTTTTCCACTGTTCCCCATTCTCTCTCTCTCTCGCTCTCTCTCTCTCTCTCTCTCTCTCTCTCCGTGTCTCTGTTTTTTTGCCGTTTCGGTTTCGGTCTTCTTAGGCCATCACCGTCGCCGTCCGTCGATGCGGCACAAAAGAGTGCAGAATGTAAATTGCACGATGATTATTTTGATTTTGATTTCATTTTATACACAGTTAATGCTATTTTTCATGCAATTTTCATGCTCCGATGATACACTAGCCATAGAGAGTGTTCGAGTGTTCGAGTGAGTGTGACTTAAGGTTGGCCAAACGAACTGTAAATAGAAAGAGAGAATTCGGAAAATGAGAAAATGAACAGATAGCAACAACAGCAGCAACAAAAGCCACAACACCGGCACCAACTAAGGGAACGAAACAAAAAAATGTGCTGATTTCGTACAAGTGAATCGGTGTTTTCTTGCTCGCTGCCTCACTCACTCTCTGCCAATATCATAAAATAAGACAATAACAATTGACCATTTTATCATCTCACCAGAGAGCACACCATAGCATTGCTATTATTATGAAACTTCAGTTCGTTTTGTCGGTGTATATCCCATTTATTACTGGTATATACTATATATAAAATTAAATTTATTGTAATTTATATGATTGCACGTAATAGATAATTTAGTCGACTTGTTACATGATTTACCGTACTTATCTGTTTGTGTGTCTGTGTTGTTTTTTTCTTGCCCCGTTTGAACGCGCACAGTGTCGATCGGGTATTATTCGTTCATTTCGATTCGTTGGCGTACATTGTAACGGTCAAAAGTTCGGCCAACGTAAATGCAGACAAACCGAATTTCGCAATTCAACACTTGGTATTAAGTTATTTTTGCCGGCATTAAGACTACCCATTTGTCGAAAGTGCTGCTGTGATTTAACAATATTTGACCCAATGGAATTGAACACTCACACACACACAAACAACATCATGAAGTGTAAAAAGAACGATTTTTCTTGGCCAATTTTTTCCTCGTCGACGTTCAGGAAGTGGTTTTGAATCGTTTGTACGAATCGAAAATGCATGAATTCGCATTTTAGCGCGCCGAATAAAGACATGATTGAGTGTTAAATGCGCGCACACACACACACAAAAAACGAGGGAAGGAAAAAGTAACCATCGACATAACACACAAATCATCAGACGCTATCATGTTCATCATTGTGTTTCGGTGTTAAGCACACAAACATGAGCATGATGTGCCATAACTCATCCACTTCAAATCGTTTCTGTTTGACTGCGTATGATATTCTTGTACACAGAACACATCTCGTTTAATCGAAAGCAAGTGCAAAACCCTCGTCATCGTCAACGTGCACGTTTTTTCGTTCGTTATTATTGTTCGAAACCTTTCAAACTGGCAATTGACATGATATGCTAATTTAAGTGCAAAGTATCTTTCAGAACAATTAATATTATTACATGTTTATCGAGCGAATTTCAATGCTGAATCGAGACGTTTGATTTGTGTAATTCATACACAATTATTCAGTGTGCGACCGATGTTTGTTGTCAATGTTCAGCGTCTCTCGCCACCAAAATTCAATGACCTTATTACATATAAAATTGTAAGTATATTTCTGTTATTGTTGTTGTTGCGGATTTTTTTTTATAGCTCGAACGTGTTTCGAGCATTAAACGGATTGGATTGTTTTGTATGCGCGCACATACAACGGATCTCCCTCATCATTCGATCGATCGATCGATCGATTATGCGATTTATTTATGTTCTTTTTTTTCATTTTCATTCAATAGGACGCAAATTATAAATTAAATCACATTATTTCATCGAGCATGAGCGTCGGTTTGGATTCGAATCAGTCACGTTTTCTAACATTAAATCTCATGGCAACATGATTTGGTTCTTTTTTCGAGCCGTGTGTGCACAGAGTTCAATGCTCAGTGCGACAGTGTACTCACCTACGCAAATTCAATCGAATCATCACTTTGTCCAAATACAGAACAATCAAAATAAATAGGTTAATGTCAATCGGAATTGCGCCGCTGAAAAATTCCTAAATGAATTCGTTTGTGTGTGTGTGTTTCTTTTCGCGGGTGGTGTGCAGCGGTTGTGACTAGCAAGCCTACCCAATGTTCAACCAAATAAATAAACTGTCAATTTGCTTTATTGATTTGCAATCATAATAATCAACGGAAAATAGACATGAATGGCGTCTCCCCTTCGGCAATGATGTATCTCTGGCGATATTTCTTCGTTCCCGCTCGAAACTCCATCACCGCACATCGGGTGAGTATCGGTGTTCAATGAACACTGTTCGTGTTCATCCTCCTTTCATGGCACACCATCTGACATTCAATAATGTTCTTCTTGTCATCTTGAGCCTACGAGAGTACAAAAGATCGGCAAGCGGCTGATTCCGTATTTTTTTCGTCTTCCTCTTCTTCTCAATTACAAACAAAAGAGAAAGAGAGGAAAAATTCAAATGAAATCATTGCGGAACTGTGAATTAATTGGCGAAAATAAATAAGTAGGAAATTCAAATATATTGGCGCAAAAGAGAGAGAGAGAGAGAGAGAAGATTCGGCAATCAAATAGAATCGCACATGAATAGAATGTCCCGATGCAAAGTGAAACGGCAAACGGAAATCATATTGAAATGGGAAACTTTTTTTTCTTCCAAAAACGAAATGCGGACGAAAATTCAACTTTTTCCACTCGCATCTTGTTTATGTATCTGAATAAATATTCTTTGGCGTTCTTTTTGCTTCTTATTTGCCTTGCTGTGTGCACGAAATTGTGATGGTTTGAAATTTTCCAGTCGGAAATCATACTTTTCCAGGGGGGAATAAACATGGAATGCAAGCAATGCGTAACGAAACTAAACTAAAAATTGGTTCGAATTCGTCGAACAAACAAACAAAAAAACGCAGAAGAAGAAGAAGAAGAAGAAGTTGAAACGAGGCGCAAAACATTCTTTCGGTTAATAAATAATTTAAACGTCGACAACTTTTCGCACAAGTATCTGTACTGCAAATACTGCTGCATAAATATGTTACGTGCAAATGGAAGAGAGCACTTTGTTGTTGTTGCCGCTGTTGTCCAAACTAGAGCATTTCTATTTCTCTGCCCCTCTATTTTTCTCTCACTCTCACTCTCATTTCTATTGAGTGTTTTGCATAGCCGTTTCAGCAGTTTTGTTTTATGCGGTGCCCACTTTTCGAGGAGCGCTTATTTTGAATTTCTGGGTCTTTCGCCTCAGTGCGTGCTCTAGTGTCGCTTTGAGATTTTCCTCTTACTCCGGTGATATTTTTCGGTTCTGTTTTTTTTTCGCTTTTGTGTTGACACAAGAAAACATGAAAATGCTTCGGAACTTATTCCATTCCCATTATGAATCCGAAATAGCCATGTCACTAGCGATGTTTTCAGCACGGAAATAAGACAGCATCAGCATAAATAGTCATATCACAAAGTACAAAAATATATCTGAAGTCAATTGGGTGGGTAGGGGAAGAAGTAGAACAAAATTTGAAGCGAAAAGAGATAGAATGAAGAAAAAAACGAACACGAAAACTCAAAAACGCCGTGTTTGGTGTTCGGGGCGGCAAACCGGATCTCTTCTTGTCGCTTTTTTTCCTTTCTGTGCCATGTACTTGAAAGAAGGATAAAATTAAGTTCACACTACATTTAATTTGTTCATTTTTGCTTGAATGAGTTCTTTGATTGAGTTATGCACATACAATGTATTTAGGTCTTTCGCTCTTTTACTCTGACTCATCGTCGTCGTCGTCGTCGTCATCTGATACATATGAATTGATGCTGTGCAATGTGAATCTTGTGCTCAGCGCTGCAAGGAAGTCCTGTTTAAAGTTTGATATGTATATGCATTTTCATGCTCGTCGTTTTTCCTTGCAAAAACATACCCCATCTGTGTTGCATGCATTTATACCGCTTTTTACCACACCATTCACTTCACAGAGACAGTGCATAGCGCCTGGTACAGAGCCTTCTAACCGAGACACAGAATAAATGCATGGCTCTTATTAAATTCCGTATTTTATTAGTTGATTGATTTGCTTTGCCATACTGCCAGAGACTCCACTGAACATGACCATCGGCACGAAATTTTGATGATTGTCAATTTCAATAAAGCGACCATTAAATCTTTTGTTATGTCGCCAATGGTACCAATTGACGCAACACTTTGCTCATCATATTAATTGAGGTATTTTTCATTGGCAATCCAATGCAGTGCCATTTGTTTAATGTGCAAAATACCATTCATATCTAATTAAATTCTACACACCCAAGCAGTAGCAGTTGTACACGTTGGCATGAATTCTTCGACGCCAATGAATAAAGCACGATATTCATTTCCTGCGTCTCGAGTTTTCGCTCTATTCATTGCATTCAAAGCGGATTTGACTTTTACTAGCTATGCTATCGTTCGTTGTGTTTGTTCCGCAGTGGTTTGGTGCGGTTTGGTTTGGTTGCATTCGATTGATTTTTAGCTACTCTCTCTCTCGCTCTCTCATCCTCTTCCACTCACTCTTTCTTTGCTCGGCGATGAGATTCACTTCGGTGTTGAACTCCAGAGAGTTTCACAATCGAAATTATTTCAACATCGAAAATAAATCAGAATCCAATTGAACAGCAAATTTATGTGAACCACTCTATTTTGCAACGAACGCTACGATGCAATGTGATGAGAATGTATTGCAGCACATCTTTGGGAATATATAGCGTTGAACATCATCGCATTTTATTTGGTTTCTTGAGACTTGGCACTGCTTCTATTCTTCATCTTCTTCTTCTACTTCGATTTTTACTTATATTCTCGCTGATTCACCGCTCAATCTTTCTGTTCTCGCACACAACAATTGTGTGGCTCCTTGAAAAGTATCGCTCTCTATTTTTCGGTCGGTACGACAAGACGAAAATGGAATATTGACACTATACTCAAGTAGATTCAGTCAATGGGGTTTTTCTTCCGTGTGTGTATGTGTATGTGTATTTGTCGATGATTCAGATGTCGATTTTGTGGCGGAAGAGAGCAACAACAATAAAAACATCACTACCAACGAATGGAAAAAAAACACAACTATCATCATCTCGATTACGAGATCTCCCATCGAATCGAGAGATGGAATACGAACGCGCTGAACAATCAAATGCGATGAAAATGGGCGAACAGACGAGTGAGCTATCAAATGACGTCGCAATAAGCGACCGAAAGATATGGAAGAAAAGTGAAAAATTATTGTGTATTCAGACATCGTACACCGAAAAACGGTTGAGAATTGAAGTGCAAGGCAATCAAATTGTCTCGCCATCGATCGCATTTCGATATTGCGTTCGAGTATGTTTACGAAGACGCAATCCTTTTACATTGATTCTTTTTTCGGAATGTGTACAATGCACTTTGGATCATTAATTCTCACTTTGCCAGTCTTTTGACTGAGAGATTGAGAGAGAAAGCGAGAGAGATCTGTGTCGAAAGGGAAAGACAGAGTTCGAAAATTGTTTGAGCTGTACAACATTGTGGCTGCAGCCAATCAACTGCACTCATTATTCACATTTACACAACTAAATCGATAATCAGCAAGTGTAAAACCCCAACAGTCGAATTCCTTGCCAGCTCTCTTTGAAATATTTCAAAGTGACGAGTGTGTAAACATTTGCCCTGCTCTGTATGTGTGTGTTTGCAACTTGGCGAATATATATTTGATGTGCATCGAAAGTTTTTGACCTCAAGTGTCTGAAATTGTAGCACAAATTAATGGAGGCTGACGCTATTTATGTGCCATTAAATGCATCGTTTGAGCTGTTTTAATAATTTTTTTTTCTGTTGTTTTTATTGTTTGTATTTTTAAACTTAATGATGCACTTTTGCCTGCACCGTCTCAATTTCGAGTATCATGGCCCCCTTTATTTCTCCATGTAAATAATAATAATAATACAATTCGAAGAAAAAAAAAAAAAAATGTAAAGCAAAAATTCCCTCATTGACTTTTCGCTTATAAAATAATAATATTGTTTGTATGAGAGTGGATTGAAGTGGCGTGAATATGGCCCAGTTTCATTGTAGAACCATTTTGGCCGTTTGACAAAACTATGCGTTCGCTTGGAACAGTTGGTTTCGATGGCTTTTAGTTGAACGGTGGCGCATGAAACGCATTCCAAGCGTTCGTCGTTTCGTATGTGTTCGAATATGTGTATATGTCATCACATTAGCCTTGAATTACGGCTATAAAATGTGTATAATTTCAGTTTGAATTGGTATGCTTCTCACGCGTTTGCATTACATGGAATAGCATTGAGCGTATTTTTAGCGGCATCACAAGTCAACGACAAGTTTCATGCCACACGCGTTTTTCCATTTGGTTCTCACCCTTTTTGTCATCACAGACAATGATACTTCCCCATTGATGATTATCCGCACACTTTGCACGCATCAAATGTTCAACACTTCAGACATGCTTTTAATTGTTCTGCGCACACATCCGTTTGGCGAGATGCACAAGAACGACATTATTCAGCATAACCGTTGATGTCTGTTTGAAGGTCGCTTTTGATAGTCTTACAGAATCGGACAACTTTGCATTTTCGCCAAATTTCTACGTAGAGCCGAACTCAAACACACGAACACACCAAGTGGCCACTTTTCCGTGTTTCATCTACTTAAATTTACTCGAAATGTCAGAGACAAACTGAAAAACGCCCCTAGCCAAAATCTAATCAAATAATATCTTCTTCACACCGTACCGACCGTCCGTTCTCTATGCTTCGATAAGAACGTTTCAATTCGGTTTATTGACGTTGGAGAAAAGTTTCTCTTTTTTACCCGCTGGAGCGTATTTCGAAATGTTTCATAACATTTTATTTGATGAAATGACATCGATTTTCAGCTTTCCCAGTTTCCCAAAATGAAATTGTTGAAACATTTTCGAAGATCATTTTTAACCATCATTGTGCCAAACAAATTTCATCATTGACTTTGTGTTTGACATCGAAAAAGAGGTGGTTAGCTTTTATACATTACAAGATGCCAAAGTTTTACAAAGTTGATGAAAACGTTTCACTCAATCTCTCTCTCTCTCTCTTGCTTCGTCGCTCATTCGTTTCGTCGAGTTTGGCTTGGAACGAATATAGATGTGTTCAAGGTAAATTCAAGTACAACGTAATAACATTGCATGCTCCATTCATTTGTCAACATATATATAATTTTCGTTTGATAATTACGTAGATTCTGTGGAATGCATGCAATTCCATTGAAGACGGTTCACAAGTAGCTACCATCTATATGTCACTCTCTGTCTCTCTCCCTCTCGGTGTCTTTTCATTTATGAAAAAAATATTTCCACTACGATTTAAAATATTCGAACGGACTCAATGGATATCACAATATTCAGGTGTTCAAAGAAATTATTCACCAAGGTCGTTGGATAGAACACAAAACTGTGTGGGCAAAGGAAAAAAAAAGTATTCTGTTGTTTGCTTGTGACAATGATGGCAAACGATATAATTAAGCCAGAAAACAAAAAGTTCGAAAAAAAGTACCAACCAAGAAGTGAAACATGAATGTGCTTCTTTTGTATTAAGTATCAAGTGATTAATCCGTTTAAGTGTGTCCTTCATGCTTCCCGAATATCTATCTCAGTTTAATAATTCTCTGCTTGGCAAATTGAGATGGAAAAACCGGGATTTGCACGAGAAGAAACACGCACCAGGAGAATTAAGCAAAATTGACGATAATTCTATTATGACACGTGTCGATATGTTTATTTTATGCACTCGCTATCTCGTACGACGACTACAGCGTACACTTTGTTTGAACTTTTTTTTTGTTCAGATTGTACCAGTATTTCTATGTCGAAATAATTGCATTCAGCCCCGAATCATCCGAAGATTTTTTTCCCCACCTCTGTGTCTCTCTCCACGCATCAGCTTTTGAATAATTTTGCACTCGAAAAATAGCGCATATCAAATCCATCTGGGGATTGATCAATACAAAACGAAAACAAAAACATTCACAGCAACCACACAACACGCTGTAAATATAGTATATATGCTGTGTGGTGCGATCAAAATTGTGGCGGGCAAAAAGTCGAGATGATTTAAAATCGTTTTTCGGTTAATTGAAGTGCGGTGGTCGAAAAAACCACTCAATACAGCGATTTAATCGAGCCGGATACATATATTGATGCCCATGGAAAATTAATGAATAATCTATACAATGTAATGTTATTAATGGAATCGTGCATAAAATTTAGCACTACATTAACACGTACACACAACCACACACGAACACTACTTATCCGAAAATTGGCCAAGTGCTATCCAACAATCAAAGTACACCACCAACACACAAGTGTAAAACGGTAATTTGATTAATTATATCTGTTTGGAATAAATGCTCAGCATTTGGGATAAAATTTGGGCCGTTGCTTTGTGTTTTTGCGTACACTTATTACGTTAATCGGTTTCAATTACATCAATTGCCGCAAAACAATGAAGAAAAAAAACAATAACAATTAAATTATCTGAAGAACAGAATCGTGATTGTCTGCGAGCGAAATGCGAACGATTTGGCAATGAATTCAACCTGTCACTAATTGAATTGGATAATTTTTGGGTAATCTGTCTCTTGTAAACAGGAAGACATTAACTAGCCGCAAATTGTTCAATGTGACACAATTTTTGTTGACCAATTTTTTACGCGCCATACTCAACTGCTTGTGATTGCTATATTTAATTTGGTTTTTTTTTCTTCGTTTGATGGATTATGAAATGTTGACGTTTCATTACACGCATTAAAATTATATCCTCAACTTGATATGACATTGTAAAGTGAATTTTCCTTTGTCTCTCGGCTATTTAAAATTCCGGAAACGAATTCGATCCCGCTTTGGCCTATATTTTTTGCAAGAAAAGTGTCTCTTTATATTTCGCATTGAAGAAAAACCAGATGAAATTACCCTAATATTCCATTAAAAATATTAGTATGTGTTTTGGGAATAGCGTTCAATGTTTTCTCACAGCCAGAAAAAACGGAGACTCTGCACGCTATCGTCATTGATATCTCTCAATTGGATTCAATAATGTCATCTTTCAATCACGTTTTTTGTTGTTGTTGTGTGTGCCATTCTAAACTCTATCTTGGTTTATCTGCATCATGGCCATAATACATTTTTTTCGGGAAGACTAATGTTTTTGCGATTGAATTTTGAATACTTTTCACCAGAAAAAAAAGATGAGAGAAAAAAAGAGATGGTTTATGCTCCCAAACACACAGAGCCGCATAAATAATTCATGTCGATCAATATAATTTAGCCTGTGCACTCATACATTAATAAAATGATATGATCTTAATGCAAAGTAGCAAACGAACCATTTGTTACTCTACAAATAAAAACGGAGACATAATATATATATAGAAACACGATTTCTGCATGGTTCAACTAACAAACATGAAAAAAAAGTGAATACAAGCGCACCCATACATACACACGTGCGTTGAATGGAGCTGGATGAAAAAAGCGCGTGCATACTAAAACAGCATTTATTTTTATAGATTATATAGAACCAAAGAAAAAAAAACACACAAAACAAGACAAAGAATATAAAGTTTCGTGTTTTTTCTTTCTTTAGTGTTGTTTGCCGAAATGCGAGCAATTCCATTATCAAACCATCACATAAATTTATGGAGATGCGATTGAAATATTTCATTTGGTTGATGTGCTACACACACAACTCGCACTCGGTACGCACAACCATAAACAATGTATCGCCCAATACATTTTTTTTTTGAAAGGATGACGCATTTACATTTCAGATTCAGTTTGGGACAGCTGAAAAAATTCAAAACATCAATTTTTCGCAGTCACTCCCCTATCCGGCTCGAACGCACGCTACTAATACAGGAAAAAAAAATTGAAATTAACGAGACTAAATTGCATTAATTAAAAAAATCATCGTTTTTTCGGATGGCATATTAAAAAAAGCACTCAACAACTCTTTCCATTTGGTTTATACGTGTCGGTGGCGTTGCTTAGGGGAGTAAGTAATTTTATCGATACTTAATTGGAGTCGAGAAAAGTTCGCATATGAACAACTGTACATCGTCGGAGATGTTTGTGCAGTGGTTTGAAACATGGAAAAATTGGGTGTTGAGTGGTTGCCAACGGTTCAACATTGGGTTCGTGGCATTTATTTTGCAATCTGGATTTTCTCCGACACGAATCGTTATTATTTAATTAAAATTCAGCTGCACCATGCCAAAAACTATTTCATTTACTACGTCGACCTTCAGCGCTTTCGTTCGTGCATCGTGTGAGGTACCATTTGTCGAAATTATCCTTGACGTCGTAACAATAATTGCAGCAAACAAAAGAAACCATTTTGTTCCCATTTCAAACGGATTTTTGTTCCGGTCAAGTCACACACACACAAACACACACACACACACACACGCTCACACTTCCTATCACTTTCTTTTCATTATCACATGCAACCGTACCGAATCACAACCCGGAAAAAAGTTTGTGTATCTGTCTCTCTCTCTCTCTCTCTCTCTCTCTCTCTGTGTGTGTGTGTGTGTGTGTGTGTGATTTTTGGAACCGATTGTGAGGATGTGAGAGAGAACACATTAGCATAATTGATTTAGCACGGTTCGCATTAGTGTCGTCCAATTACGAATGTAATATTAATATTATTCCAAAATAGCGGTAAAATTGGACTGGCCCTTGCTCCTCCTGTTTGTGCGTCTTTTTTTTCTCTCTTGCCTTTTTTTCGGTTGGTGTGTGAAACCAACAGCAACCGAATAAAGAGAGAGAGAGAAAAAAACAAGTTGCAATATACCACTTATCTTATTGTAAATTCATCGTTCACGTTGAATTCATTCATTCAGTTGAAATCTTCATGTAAAAGTTTTATCGTACCCAAGTTGCATTTGCCGCTCTTCGTTCGCACTCATATGCACAAGGTGATGTTTTCTTTTTCGTTCGTGTATGTTTGGCTAAATTTTCTCGCGGTGCACATCCATTTGTAGTCTCGAAAAATGCACAGCCAGCGGAATGTGTTTGTGCTTTCATTCGATACTCTTTTTTTTCTCCTCACATCTTTTTTACGCCTTAACATTGGGTGACCAGTGACCACTCACGTGTGTGTGTGTGTATGTGTTTGTATGCAAGTGGTCGGTATTATATTCTGTTCAGTTTATTTTCAATTGGATTTTTCTTCGAAGAAAGAAAAAGAAATGCAGGGAATTGAAAGTCCGAACACTCGATGTGCATTAAATGCATTAAAAGCGATGCTGAAACCTCGTTTTTCGACCAGAAAACACTCTCACCATCGCAAACACCACAGAAAGAAAACATGACTCGAACTTGTGTCCATTGCATAGATCACGCACATATTGCACGGCAAACAGAAAAAGGAGCATGAAGATGAAGACAAAAAAAAACAACGTAAAAAAAGCCTGAGAAGAATGAGGAAAGAACAAGCGGCACGGCACGGTACCGAGTAGCTACATATAAAAAAGTCGTCTCTAATCGGAGTGAGAGAAAGAGCGAGCAAGAAAGACAGAGGGAAATAAGCCAAAAACGATGCATACGGTATAACGAAGCGATAAAAATATCATTGTCGATGCATGCATAAGCCATTTACTGCCATTCACATGAATGCAGCAGCATCAGCCTTGTGTATCCAGCACACAGCATTCATATATCCCATCATGTGATAAAATGCATTCATCGTAATGTACGGTGTCGAATTGTGTGTGTGCATGTATGTCGATGAATGCCATTCTGTGCGCTTGAATCGATTCTTTTACAATATCCACAGCCATAAAGTTTTGCACCTGGAATACATGTCGTGTATGAGTGAATGAGTGCCTAGCGCGTTGGCGATACAGTACATATTCATCACAAGGCAGCCAGCTGAAGTATGCTGCTGAAGACATAGAATAGGAAGTGCCATTGTTTCAAACGTTGTTACCATATGTGGGCCTGCGTTAATATCTCAGTGGTGCTCATTTCTTTTACAATTCCAACATTTCTCCCTCACACGTCCGCTCTCTCTATCGGGCGCTTTGTGCATTCTCTCTCTCTCTCTCTTTCTCTCTGCTTCAATTCAGTTCAGCTTCTACATGAAAGTGGTGTAAAACATTCTGCTCAAATATTTATGTGAATTAAGTGTTAAGGGCATTGTGAATGACACACACGGTTTTTATGTGTCTTTGAAAACTCCGAATCCCGATGTATATGTATAATTCATTGATCCGGTGTATAAATCGACGGTTGAAATTTAATCGAAGTACGCATTTCGTTGCTGGTATAAGCAAAAGTTTAATCATTGACACTTTTTGATGACGTTATTTTTCCCTCTCACACACAGCGATTTCGATTTGATCTTAGACTTGAACTTAATTTTATGCACTGCCATTGAAAGCGGGGATTAAGTTTTCCAACGTCATGAACATTCACCCCATCGTCATATGAACAGTAAATACTTGCTGAAAAATACTTCCAACATAATTCTGATCGTCAAGCAGCGAACGACAACAACGGTGTATACTTAATACTTTTCACAAGTTTGCAATTATGCCAATTAAATTATTGTATTTTCTGCACACAACACTTTCCCTTTATTTACTGCCTTCAATGAATGTGCGGTGGTGTGATCGAAACAACTCCTTTTTCTAATGACCGATTCCGTGTCACCTGGTTTGCAATGTCAACAGAATGCTCACATCAAATATCAATCATGAATGGCATGAAATATTTGAACAAACATATTTTTATTGTTGTGGTGAAGAAAGAAGAAAAAAACACGACACGCACACACGAAAAACCGAATGACCTTTTTGCGGCCGTTTCAATAAATAGTATATACAAAGCAACAACACCGACGACGAAAACAAAAAAACAAGGAGAAATACCGAAAAAATTTACTTTTTTCGATGTAAAAGTGTTCGGTTCGATTGAATAAATCCATAGGGGAAAGTTAGATAGTGAAATGTGACAACAGTTGTTCACATCTTCCTCACTCTCTCTCTCTCTGGTATCAACAAAATAAAGACCGCTGTTATTTAAAGTATAACATGCCACTTCCTTAATTGATTGCTAGCAAAGGTGATCATCGACCGTAACGCTTATTTTCTACCGAGAAAGAAGAAAAAAAAACGCATGCCGCTTTTCCGTCGCTTGAAATTCCATTGTAAATCGCTTGAAACAGTTATTTAGCAGTACCGTATGTTGCTCTCTGGTCAATTGATTCGCAGCTTTAAATTGTATCTCGGGCATTCATTTGTACAAATCGTGCCATTAAAACAAAATTGAAGCACAATTTTATATCCACGGTGAACAAATGAAGTAAATTGAACTTATTTAAAATGAAATAAATTAATGAGTGTGTGTGCAATGTGCATACGTGTTTCGATACGGTGGGCGCATGCCGCTTTCGTTGGCACCGATGAACTGAACACAGCAGCTGTAGAAATATTGATCGATACGAAAATTGAGATGAAGAAAAAAGAGTGACAATGCGAAAATACAAAAAAAAACGAGCGGAGGAAATGGATTTGAGACAAGAAAACAAATATTAGTGATATAATTTTAGAAATTTTTGTCGGTTTCCTATTACCATGGATGCAGTTGTATGCGTGAGCGGGTGCAATTACGGATACGGAAGAGTTTACTCTGCAGTTGCTGTAGGTTTGGCTATCATGAGGAAAGGAACGAGCAGCAGCAGCAGAAGCGAATATAAAGAAAAATCAAATAAACAGAGCATACAATTCCCTTTGAGCTATTGAACAACAAGATGTTGATGAATCCTTTTTTGCCATATTGTAGCGTGCAGCAACCGCCCCAAAATCATATTTCGTTAAATGTTTATTCCGCACTTTTATTTATTCGGTTGGTGCTAAAAATGTGCACTCTCGCTGTCGCTTCGGTTACCCTGCATCCGTGTGCGACACCATTCACCGAAAAACCGAACCGGCACTGACATAAACACAAAATGAACATTTCGGTAAAATATGTATGTAACGAATAATGTATGTAATTCGGTGGCCCCTTTTTTGGCACTTGGTTCGCTCACTCTCGTTCTCATGCGCTCATAGTGCTCCTTTTGCCCTCATTTTTGCCAAAATTGCATGACTCATGTGCCCGTGACAACAACACACATCCTCCAATACACACAACGTGAGAGTTTGTGTTTGTGTGTTTGCGGCTCTATTGCACGACATTGATAAAGGCACAGAAAATAATAAATATTCACATAGAAAATGGTGGGCAACAACATCCATGCTGAAATGTCGAGGCTTTCAAACTATTAATAATGTATAGATTGATATGAAACATGTATGCCGCGCGCGTATGTTGTATAGTGTACTACAAAATATTTTTTCAAATGCAGTGCTCGACGCGAATTTAATTTTCATCTACAAAATGTAGATGATTTTAAATATATGGCTCATTGTCGGCATCAGTGCTTGATGACAACGGTACACGACATCGCAAGTGAGAGCATGTATGCGATCTGCGATGCAAACACGATGCTGTTACTGCTGATGCTGCTACTGCTAATGCTGTTGCTCCACCAAACACGTATACGTCTCTTTTGAAAATCGCAAATAGGCTTAGCGCATCTCTTTTAGTGTCGCTGTCTCTCTTGACTGTCACACCGATAAGCAGAAGCGATTTTATTTGCCTAACCCAAATTAAATATAAAAAAAATACCTTCTCACTCTTACTCGCTTGTGCGTTGCTGCTGCCCAACTTTTTCACATTTTTATACAGACATTTGCCATTTGTGTTTGTGTATGGATTGTGTTTTGGTGTCACTTTCAAGGGGTTTTAAATTCTTTATGTAATAATTTTTTCGTTGTTCGTTTTTTTTCGCCTCATATTCTGATTGTACGATGGCAAGATGATAGTATACTATGTATTTGGCCCCATATTGTTAGCAGCAATTTCAATGGCATTTTTATTTTTTCGCTCCATTCAATCATATACATGGTTTTTTGTTCGGCTGTCTCCAGTTTCTCGGTGGTGAGCTTTCATTCACTTAACTTTTATTTGCTATTTTAGTTGAATATATAAAAAAATGCTGTTGTCATATAGCCGCTGATTGTAGTGTCGTCCCTGTTCGTGTGTCCGTGCGCTGGTTTCCATCAAAGCGGGCGACAAAGAGAACGAGAGTCTATCGCGTTTTTATTTATTCAAGAATCATCAATTTCCAAACTTGTACGGAGGATGGTGGATAAAATGTTGCACAATGTACTTTTCGTGTTCTAGATGCGTTTCGTTTTGCTTTTATGCTTCGATATTAGGGTGGATCGATTTTTAAAATCGTACAAAATCAAAAACGGCGGGTGCGCGATCGATTTGGCACCTCGAAAGAAGAAAATTTTGTTCTGGGACATATGCCGAAAAGTTGATTCCCACAATCCCCACTCAATTTTTATCTGGAGCATTTTTTGATGATTTTTTCAGACTATTTGTTGAAATATCTCGGAAAATACCCCCTTTTCTTGCATTCAAACTATCATATTTGGATTTATCGTGAAAAATTACATAAAAATAAGTCAGTTTGGAATCATTCCAGCGCGATTTTGTCGCCTTCGTAGGTCAAAAATCGTCCAAGTATCCATTTTTTGGCTACTTTTCCGCAAAAAATCACCTCTGGACCCTCAAAAAACCTCAAATGCATGGCCAAAATTGACTTTATTTAGTATAATTTTTAACGAGGAATTCAAATCTGATCAATAGATGCACATAAAATAGTGATTTGGTGGCTCTACAGGCTCAAATATACTGAAAAATGGCCAAAAAGTCGCCATTTTACACTACGTATAGCTGAACTGGTCCAGTTTTATTCGAATTTGAAACGTCTGGAGAGCTATTTCTACTTGATTTTTGACGTAGAATTGATTTCCGCCTTCATTTGTATAGATTTATGTGATTTTTGTGTCGTAAACTGCGTCTATTTTAAGCAAAATGAGGAAATTACGCCCATGAGCTTCGGTTTAACAGTGATATTACCTCACTGAGCAAACAATTTCTGCCTTTGCTGCTTTAAACTTCTAGTGTGATCCCTCATAAACATTTTGAGTGCCCATATGACCAGATCAAGTGATGTGTTCATATATTTCTGGGCTCATATTCGGTTGGTTCAATTTCAAATCTTGAAAAATCGACTTTTGTTCAAAAAAATTCCAAGTATCCACATTTAATGGTTGGTGTCTTGGTAGAAAGTTATTTTCTCTCAAAAATATGGGCAGTCTTCTCAGACAAAAACTCCAAAAAGTGATTTTTTAAGGTACTTGTCGAACAAAAGTAACGATTTTTACGGATTTTGTTGTGAAATTATCATTTTTTGTTCGAGAGGTACCTCAAAAAATCACTTTTTTGGGTAGGTGACTTAGTAAAAAGTTTTTTTCTGTGAAAATATTGGGAGATACCAGTCTACAGCTCATAAAAGTGATTTTTTGAGGTACCTCTCGAACAAAAAATGATAATTTTATAACAAAATCCGTAAAAATCGTTACTTTTGTTCGACAAGTACCTTAAAAAATCACTTTTTGGAGTTTTTGTCTGAGAAGACTGCCCATATTTTTGAGAAAAAATAACTTTCTATCAAGACACTAACCATTAAATGTGGATACTTGGAATTTTTTTGAACAAAAGTCGATTTTTCAAGATTTGAAATTGAACCAACCGAATATGAGCCCAGAAATATATGAACACATCACTTGATCTGGTCATATGGGCACTCAAAATGTTTATGAGGGATCACACTAGAAGTTTAAAGCAGCAAAGGCAGAAATTGTTTGCTCAGTGAGGTAATATCACTGTTAAACCGAAGCTCATGGGCGTAATTTCCTCATTTTGCTTAAAATAGACGCAGTTTACGACACAAAAATCACATAAATCTATACAAATGAAGGCGGAAATCAATTCTACGTCAAAAATCAAGTAGAAATAGCTCTCCAGACGTTTCAAATTCGAATAAAACTGGACCAGTTCAGCTATACGTAGCGTAAAATGGCGACTTTTTGGCCATTTCCGAGTATATTTGAGCCTGTAGAGCCACCAAATCACTATTTTATGTGCATCTATTGATCAGATTTGAATTCCTCGTTAAAAATTAGACTAAATAAAGTCAATTTTGGCCATGCATTTGAGGTTTTTTGAGGGTCCAGAGGTGATTTTTTGCGGAAAAGTAGCCAAAAAATGGATGCTTGGACGATTTTTGACCTACGAAGGCGACAAAATCGCGCTGGAATGATTCCAAACCGACTTATCTTTATGTAATTTTTCGCGACAAATCCAAATATGATAGTTTGAATGCAAGAAAAGGGGGTATTTTCCGAGATATTTCAACAAATAGTCTGAAAAAATCATCAAAAAATGCTCCAGATAAAAATTGAGTGGGGATTGTGGGAATCAACTTTTCGGCATATGTCCCAGAACAAAATTTTCTTCTTTCGAGGTGCCAAATCGATCGCGCACCCGCTGTTTTTGATTTTGTACGATTTTAAAAATCGATCCACCCTATTCGATATTGTTATTTTTTTCCTTGCTGGCAGTTTGAATGATGGCCATTGAGAGACACTGAGAGAATGTGAGCGAACAGGGGAGTGGAAAGTTGTCTGTTTAAGGCCTGCCAAAAATAACCGTTTCTAGCGCAGCAAAGTGCTTTAGACAGGTCGAGCGGCACACAATTGTATCCATCTAACAAGATTATTATGTTTGACATTTTTAAAATGAGCTTAACAACGCTGGGAATGAGAGAAGAAACGGCAAAAAAAACCATGGAAAAGATATAGCGAACAGAGAAAAAATTGAAATAAATAAGGGAACAATTGATGTGAAACAGGCTTATTATTTCACCCGATGAACCGAACTAATCAGAGAATAGACCGAAAAAAAGAGCCAAGAGAGAGAGATGGAGCAAAAAAGAGACAAAATTGCTGAAGCAAATATGGCAGATTTCACGATAAAAGGAGACACGAAAGATTTCCAATGTAAGAGATTTTCACATCAAATTGTGTGATGAACAGCAACAATTGATACGATGGATGGAATGAAAAGTAGCCGAGTCATGTCTTGTATCTATTTCGATCGATTGAAAAAGAAGAAGAAGAGAACAGAGGGAGAGAGAGAGAGAAAAAACACATGAACATGACGATATTGCGAATGAAGCGGCCGAACACACAAAATGTTACAAAAGTGACATCGGCATCGAAAACGATGCTGATGACGAGTACAAAGAAGCGGTTCCAGTTTGTCTTTTGCAAACATATCATCTTTGTACGTGCTCATCAGTAAAAGATGTCAGAAGTAGGAAATGACATCCAGTCGCTCTCTCTCTCTCTCTCTCTCTCGCTCTGCCACTGACTGCTGAATACATTCAGTGCTGTCGAGCGTGGCATGTTCATCGATGTTGGACAGCAAAATGAAGATAACATTATTACATTATTAAATGATATTAGCAAAAATGCCTCGGAGCATCCAATATCCCAGTGTCCAATTTCTTGTATCGAACATAAATACATTGAGCGATCTCTTTGTGGTGTGGTTTAGCCTGCGGCCCAAACATTCTAAGATTTATTGATGCCTTGGCCAAATATGAACTCACAAATATTGGTGAACACCAAATGAACCTTGCCTCACCACACCACACATTTCGATGGAAAAAGTAATTCGATTGTCGTCATTGTCGACCACGACACACACACACACACACACACACACACACACACACACCGCTCCATCTCCTCTCCATACACACGTGCATAAAATGACTCGCATAAAAGTATTGACATGTGTTACATGGCCTGTATTGCACATTTTCAGATCGTTGAATTGGAACAAAATATTCTTTGTAGAAAAAAACACACACACACGTAGATATGAGTGTTTTATTGTTGCGCGCTTCTCGCACATCGTAATCATGGTGAAGATGCGGTCGGCATGTGTATTCAATGGGACTTGCAGCCAAGCAACAAGAGTTGAATGTGCTTCGGTGTGTGTGTGTGTGTGTGATGAGGCAGCGAGTGTTAAATAAGAACATAAAGCTGCGTATGCAGCTCAATTGGCTCCATAAAAACACATACCATCAACATTTTATTTAGGGCATCGTTGACACGTTTTCCAAAGAAATGCAAACCTATGATTACTTTTGCATCGCCGCGTCGCGTCTGCTTCTCCGCTAAGCATTTGACCGAAAATAATTTAAAAAAAAAACCAACAGCAGCAACGAACAGAACTATAACCAAATTATTATATACGAATTTAGTGCATTTTTTTTTCGTATTTTTTTGTTTCTTTCATTCCGTGTATGCCACGATAAAAAGGGGCCAACGCAAAAGCGGAAATTACCTCAATTGAAACAATCGAAAATGGCACGTGTGCCAGCAATATCCGCTGTTGTATATTGCGGTTTGTCGGGTTTCTGGTTTCTTTTCCAAAAATTATTTGTTTCATTCGCTTTTTTTCATTCGAGCGAGTTTGTTGGTCATATCACACATACAGCGTGTTTGAGCACGCTGAAAATATACCGCCACGCATTATTCACTATGTTACTCACTCAATAAACAACATCAGCAGCACATTAATGGGGACTAAGTTAATGGGCTGGCAGTGGTAAAGTTTGAATGCTCGAATTCGAGTGTATGCGATTTTTGCGATTAATGTCGCTTATGAACCGCATCAAAATGAACTGCTGCTGTTTTTTTTTCTCGGTTTTTGGTTTGTTGCAAATGTACTCGGAGTCTATAAAACTGCAATTTACCGTTGGTTGCAGCGATAAGAAATTTAATTGCCCTTTTCGTATTTTGAGTTGGTTGTTGTTGATGATGGTTCTTCTTCTTTTTCATTTTATTTTTTATGCTCCTACATAAGCAACGAGAATGAGCATTAAGACAGAAAATGTTTGAGATCTACGATTTGTTTACGATCAATTTGCGCCAAAGCGCCGCTTCTTAAATAAGCCAGATCTCTTTTTTTTTCTAAAATAGATTTTATGACCGACAAATGAAAAAAAAACACTGAAAAGAATAGATGGTCATACGTTATGGTTATGATCATGAACACAATACCTAGAGGTAGTCATGAACTTCATTATGCAGTTTTCTATTGCTTCTTCTTCTTTCCGACTCTTCAAAGAAATGTTTATGGTTACGATGAACATGGATGAATCCATTGTATGCGGAGGATCTAAAGATCGTTAGGCAGATGCTAATCGCCATAGGTTTTGATGATTTTAAAATGACTTTGACCCGATTAGCGTCTTTATAGACATGCTCAGGTCGACTTGCGCAGCATGTGTATGTGTAAATTTGCAAAAATAACAACAAAAACACAACAAAACAGCAAATAATACGGAAGATGTTAAATGGTTGATCTTCGAAAGAATTCACCAGGCCACGAACGAATCATTACCATGAACGTAATCTTCTTTTGTACTATGCAAGCGCTGCGAGTGAAAAACAAAGTGGCGGCACACTAAAGTACATCCACACACTCACAATTTTCGCCCAAACAAAAAATGGTTGATTTCCTGTAATCCACTGTACATATGTGCGAGACTCGCTTTCATACCATTCCGCTATTGAACACGTTCAAATGGAGTTTAATTAAATGAAAAGCAATTAAAGTACATCTCGAGTGCTGTCAGTATTTGCAAAATAGTATGGTTGTGCCTATGCGAAAACTGCATTTGTACGACGACGACGGCGACAACAGCAACAACAAGTGGCAGAGGCGAAATTCGGAGCCTGTATTGGATCAGTGATGTACGAATCGTTTCTATTGTTTATTCTTCTAAATGAGTTCAGTAATTAGATTTTCCTTTTCAAATATCGCTTGCTCGCTCTCTATCTCTCCCTCACTCGCTGGCTTACTCATTCACTCATTCGATCCGTAATCTCTTATAATGTTCAATTGAAATTGGATGGAAGAACTATAATTATTCAAATTAGAATCGGGTTTCTGCTTGCAGATTTTTTTCTCTCTTTCTTCTTTCATTTCTTTCTTTCTCCTCGACTTCGCTTTTCATTCGTTTCTCGCAATTTCTTTTCCCGTCTTGCTCACAATCGTCGTTGTGTTGTTGTTCGCCTCCTTTTCCACTTTTACTACTCCAGAGATCAATGTTTTGTGTATGCAAACAATTTCAATTTCTCTTAATCATTTTTCCCATTCGGATGCATCCGTTGGATGCATATGCGCTGCTGCTGCTGCTTTTTTTTCGTTTTGCACGCGCTGGGCGCTTTTGATTCTGGTGCTGCTGTTGCTGTCGTTGTTGTTGTTGTTGCTGTTGCTGTTGCTGTTGCTGTTGCTGTTGCTGTTGCTGTTGCTGTTGCCACACTTAAAAGGGAGATTGATGCCTTTGTGTGCGAGTGTTTTGCTTTTTCTTTCGTTTGTTTTGAGCATTTCAAGCATTATTGCCACTACCATTGTCGTTGAATGCAGCTTCTGATGTAGCTATTGCGCTGCTGTTGCTGTTGTTTTTGGATTTTGCACATAAAACGCTAAAGTGGTTTTATATGCGATTTTATCTGATTCAGTGCTCAAGTTCAAGTGTATTTCACAAAATTGCCTTGTCTCAGCTATGAAAACTACTGTTGTGTATGCGTGCATGGTTTGGCTTTGGCTTTCAATCTCTTTATTTTCGCTACTTCGTTTGGTTCCCAAGCTGTGCTCAAGACATTGTCGTACAATCACCATGCATGTATGTAAGTAGAAGAGAGCAGCACTAGAAATGCATTCTGACTCTATATCGATGTAGCACACTACTTGTGAATCGGCACTTGAATGAGAAGAAGGGAAAAAAACACACTAAAACCATTTTTTTTATTCATTGTTTTCGAAATGGCAAATTCACATTTTCTCGTTAGTGCCATTATTATAATCAATTATGTGCACTTTTTTCTCGCTCTCCCTCCCTCTCTCCACGTCTCGCTCGCTGTATATGTTATCTTTCTCATTCATTTTTCACGTTATTCTGTGTAGCCACAGCGAAAATAAAAACAATTTTTTGCCTTTGATGTTCGTTACTGTTGCGATTTGCTGTGGCAAATTTAAGCCATTTTTTTATTCTTTAATTCCATTGCATTACCGCAGCCTTCTGCTCGATTGGTTTTTCACTTCAAAAACGATCTATAAGTCTTGTATGTTTGTTTTTCTCTCTCTCTCTCTCTCTCTCTCTCTCTCTCTCTCTCTCGAGTTTATGTACTTCTCTTCAACTGGTTGGATCTAATTGATTTCTTTGGAATAGAGAGAAAGCGGAAAGTCACTACACTTTATCCTATTTGTGTAGTTTAATGGGGTAGAAGCCAAATTTGCAAAATACAGATTTTCATCAACCAATTTGCGTAAATGAGTGCGCTCTGTTCGGGTGTAGCTGCTGGCGTTGGTTATTCGCGCGCGTTCCTTTCCGTCTACGTTTGTTATCCTATTTCAAATATGCATGAGAATCGGCATTCTTCTGCTATATTTCCTTTGTTTGCATTTAAATAATTTCAATTCGTTCGGATGCGAATCGTTCACCACTTTTTTTCCGCTCTCTTTGTGTTATATTTCATTTTCTTCTCTTATTTCTCTATCTCCCATACTCTCTCCTGCGCGCTTGCTTCTCGGAATCGGTTGTTTGATTTGTCTTCTGTTCTCCAGAACGACCGTTTTGCATACTGTACAATCCATCCGCATGCACAAACACACACACTCACACACTCACAAACGGATAGGTCTCTCTGGTTGTGCAGAAGTTCGCCTTGATTAAAAACGTTTAAAAAGTATGCATATACACAGAGACCCGTTTATTGAATGCATATTCCCAAATGGATTGCATTGAAGCACGATGCGATTAGTGGTAGGCGGAATTATCTTCTTCGCACTCCGATTTGCATGTAGTTTGTAAGTTGGAAATTCACAAATCCACTTTCTACATTTAGCATACAGCCATAGATTATAACCAGAAACCGAACCAAACCGATGCAATGCATGGCGATGCGATGCAAAATGCATGGTGCTTGTGAGAGCGAGTGCGAGAGAAAGACAGACGAATTGATCGAAATTGGTGCAGACGAAGTTTCGTTTCATAGCCGATTTGTAAGTTGTCATAAAACTTGTTTCACAATCAACCGAACCGAAAACCTAGGAAACCTCAATAAATCTTGAGAATTGAAAATACTCTGAATTAGATAAAGATATAAATTTTATTTGCATAAGTATCGAAAATCGATTTATCATTGTCTTTAATTCGATTCTCGCTTCGACGAGAGAGAGAGAGAACGAGTGTGGAAAAACATGCACACCATTTTTTGTTGCCAATTTGTGCAAACAATTTTTCGAATTTGTTGCGGACGATCGTTTTTGTAAATTACAATTTGTAATGAAATGCACACACACACACACATACATGGGCGAAATGTTTCGATTGCGAATGTAATCAAACGAAATTTTTTTTTCTTCTCGTTTTCAACAAAACAAGTTAGTCCGATTTCGTTAATAACAGTTAAAATATTAATTTCATTGCTCGACGGAGATAAAATTTTGTTCGTGTGGCATCATGCAGAGTGTTTGTGTAGCTAGTCAAATTCGAAAATGCTCCGACATAAAAAGCAAATTCGAGAGTTTATTTTAGACGTTTTCATTTTCAATTTTGGATGATTTTGTGTGCTGAGTGGTGTAGATACAATAATAATATCATAATAATGTTAAAACGCAACAATAGACATTGTTGGCAGCATGCAACTAAGTCGCAACCGAAGCCAACACATCGAAATGAAAAAGTATACTGTGTGTGTGTGTATGTGTGTGTGTGTGTGCAAAATATTTGAGCAGTAGTACCAAGTATAATTCCTTTTGTGAAAGAAACTGGAGCCAACAAGAGAAGAAGAGAAAAAATTGTTTTAAGACGTAAAGCAAGCGTCTTATGTTTGCCCAGCATCTTTTGCTCCAACCAAAGAGCAGAAGCAACAAATGCAGAAAGAGAGAATTGCGAATAAATAAGATTTTATTACCAAAACGAACGGTGTAATGTAAACAATACCAAAATGCCTGTATATATGTATGTATGTGCGTAATTCTTCTCGATTCTCTTCGTTTGGCAAGTACTAAAGGCAAACAAGATGCCTAACCCGAATTGTTTAATAAGAAAATTTATTTGTGTCTGTTCACTGGGGCAAAATACAATTATAATTTAGAATAAATTCGAATGAAATATATTACCAGTTGTTACGGGAAACATAGTGACACAGGGGCCCGCATCCATCCACTTTTGATTTCTGTCTCTCTCATTCATTCATTCGTTCGCTTTCGCTCTCGCTCATTTGGTGCACGAGAGCATTAAATTTTTGTTGCTTGCTTTATTGACATTATTCCGTGTACTTAGAGTAATAATTGGGGGCAATTTTTTTTTATTTGCGTATTAAATATTTGGGCAAAATACAAACATTCACAATGTCTTAACAGCAAACCGTTCGGTGCCTCATCAAGTGAGTCATCATTTTCATCGGCTTTTGAGATTTGTCGTCATCATCGTCATCATCATCAGTTGAAATGAAAGGGTGTCGGATTTTACTGCCTTCAAATGAATGTAAAACAACAGAACCGGTACTGGAATCGTAAGCGACGATGGAATGGGACACGTAAATGGAGAATGGTTGGCCCTTGTGTCTCATCTCATCTCATATTTTCTCGATTGTACAATCAATTCAATCGTGTTGCTTACGACTCACTGGATCGAATGATGTACAAATAAATGGGAGACACAGTCTTTCGGCCATTGTGCATTGGAAATCCTTTTATCAATAGCATAAGCCATTTCGATGGATCGATTGAACTTTTCAATTAGTGCGAATGGCCACTTGTTTGATTGGTCGTCGTTGTGATTGTGCAACGTGCACTTGTGTCAAACCACATCTCATTTGATCTCACACCAACTGTTAGCTAAACGAAACTTTTCTCATCGTCGTTTCATTCATTCACTCTCTCTCTCTCTCTTGTACGCTCGCTCGCTCCTTTTGCATCGTCTCGATGCACCTACGTCTACGACAGCCAAATTCGATTTCAGATTCATTCGATGCTAACAAAAACTTTCGAAGGTTGAATTATATGTGCAAAATTCTGGGAACGGCAATTTGCTGTCCGTTTTTCATTAATCCCGAATATAGTGGTGAAACTTTCTTATTGCATGTGCATCAAAATGTCATGGATTTGCGGCGTAAACCAAGTAGAAAACAAAAATCTCGAAGGAAAAAAAAAGACATTAGTACTTTCCCAACTTTTGCTACCAAACGACTAACATGTGAGCACACAACAAATGTGATACATAATCTCTGGCATCCAAGTCACAGACAACGGCACACGCACACACACACACACACACACACACAAACAGATACTGTAGAGATATATGCTGTGTTATGCTTTTTTTATGGGTGGAAATGAAATACAAACGACTTTGAAACTTGCCGAAGCGAAGCAAAACCGAGCAAGAGCACGACAACATCAGCCGCCAACAACAACAGAACGAACGAAGAGAAGAAAGAAAAAAAAATGTGATTAACAAAATTGAATTTTGGTTGTGATTGATGAAGTCGCACCATGCAAACTTTATACTTGCTACACGCAATGCCAATTCATTTTATTAACGTGAGCGAGAGAGCGATCGAGATGGCGACATAAAAGCAAAAACTTTGCACAGATGCAGTTTGCATGCAAATCAATCTCAGCATTCACATATTTGAAAATTAATTTGGTGCACACATTTATTGCATTACTGTGTAAATGAACTTTTTCCATGAATCGGCACAAGTTTTTTCGGTTTTGCTGACTAACTGACTGACTGACTGACTGACTTGGCCGACTAGAGTGAGGCTAGTTGTGCTGAACTGCTGTTGCATAGGCCATAATTACGACCAAAGACGAGGAGTTCGTATCAAACGGAATAAGAGGCTTAGCAAAAGTTTATTCCATTCACAATGGAATCAAGTCACAAGAAAATCCAATAAAACGAAATGAAAAGACTGCGCGCAACAATGTGTTGGACCGTTAGTTTTGTGCTGACTGCTGGGCTGGCTACTAGCACATCATAAAGGCACATAATGCTGTTAATGATCTAATGAAGATTAATTAATGTGACTATGTGCAAAAAAAAAAACAAAACGGAGAAAGAACAAGACGAAGATGATGATTACGATGGGGCACGGGAACGAAATGAGTGGACGCGCGAGAGAGATTGCAATATGTAAAAAAGAAGAATAGGCCAACTGATAGAGCCACCGCCACGTTCATACGCGCCAATCCAATCGAAAAACACAAATGAAAAGAAATCAATTTCTTTTATGATCACGCGGCTAACTGTTTTCTCGTTCGTTATTTGCCGAACACGGTCAAACGTGAGAATGGCTGTCATGCCATTTTGTGTCGAATCACAAGTGGCATTCGCCAATCCAACGTTAAATGCACACACTCATTCGCTCACTCCCGGTAAAGAGATGGCGCACAAAATCTAATTACTTAATGGATGACAAGCAAGAAGTTTTTTTTCTTCCCGCTCAGCGTACGTATTCGTTCTCTGGTTCTTTTTGTGTATCCGCTGGCATTCTATCTCGCTGTAACTCACATTTATGCTGAGTAGTGGGTATTGTACACTGCAATTTTGCCCAAAGAACCAAAGGAGAAAAAAAACCACAAACACACACACAACACACTCGGCGATCACAAAAGACATCGATAAAATATCTTACGGTGAATAGGATTCGCTGGCTGTTTTTTCCCCTCAATAATGGCACACATATTTCATTCGGAGCATTTCGTTCTTATTTTTATCGAAAGCGATCGATAATCGATTCAATGTTCCACTATAACAATTACAATGCGATACAGGAACGTCGTCGTTCCGAATAATAACAAAAATCAAGAGAGACGGAGTCGAGGCGAGAAAGAGAGTCGAGAGAAGGAGAAAGAGAGAGAACGAAAAAAGAGCGAGAGAAAGAAAAGAGACAGAGAGAGAGAGAGAGAGAGCGAGAAAAAAAGTTCACATACAGAGAGAGATAAAGTTGGTATTTAGAAGTAAAAAGTCATCAATTTAAAATTGTGTCTACATGCAATGCCATGTTCAATGTTCGAAATGCATGAGGTGTGTGTTTAGATATATGTAATCGGATACTGATAACAAAATATTAAGGCCATGCGTTGCTACGACCGATCTTTGTCTATCGTCGTCGTCGTTGTCGTCGTCATCGTTTCCAATAGTTCATTATCATTTTGCAGTTGAAAATGGTGAGAGCATTCATGGTGAGAGCATTTCATAAGCTCCCGTTCTTATCAGCGTGTACACTGTGCATTCATGTGTTGTGTACTCTGCTGCTCGGTGTAGGTGCTTTCTTCACTTTCAAGGGTTTGGCGTTAATTCGTGTGCGCTCTTGGCCTGAGTGCACATTGCACTCGTGTATTGTTTAAATGATCAACGATTACACCGAAGACGTACGAGTGTCGACAACATGCTACAATTGTCCACATTACCAAGTCATCCGAGTGGAAAAATTGTGGCATATCTCGTTCTTAGAATAACAAAAAAAAAATAATGAAATTGAACAACAACAGAAAAAAAGGAGAAGGACACAGCTCCCGGTCCTATTGATGGTGGCCGAATGCAATTTCCAAATTACAAAAATTCATTACACAGTAGCAACTTCACACGCAACAGAATTCTTCCAAATAGTTGCCGTTAGATTGTTGTTCTTTTTTTTCCTCTCCCACATCTCGCAACTGATGTTTGTTCGCTCTTCAGTTGCCGGTTTGTTGGCATGCAGCAGCAGTAGTCTGTCGAATGGAATGCATCAAATAAAACTCACAAAATACATATGAATATTATGTATGCACACATTATTTTGGCTTAATGATAAATTTACATTAAAATTTACACACGATATGGCAGTGATTTTGAACTACACCAGCCACATGAATAATCTGTGCTGAGTTTGTGGGTGGCTGTGTGTATGTGCTATTATACGGAGTAAATGAGATTCTGAATGCATTGTTCTATGTATTTTGCCCGATTTTCAGCACCAAGTGTATGTTATGCGGTTGTACGTCTCCTGGCGCATCATTCCATAACTTTTTCCAGTCCAACGAGACCGAGAAATGATGGCACACCAACAGAAGAAGGAAAAAAAAATTCTGAGAAATTACATGACGACCGAATTTCGAATGAGAAACGAGAGATGTTATTTAATTTGAATTTTAACAAAACATTTATTCTTTCACTTAAAGCCCGAACGCTTTTCACTCGCTGCTTTCATTCCATTTTTGGTGATTACGCAAGAATTCGCTGCACTAACTTATCGCTCACTCTCACTCATTTCGCCGAGCAATGCTCACGAAAATGCATCTATTGACAAAAATCCAAAGTGAAATGACTGCATACTTGTGCCGTAGTTTACTGTGCCGTGCCACGGCACACCAGATAGCTGTAGAGACAATGACAAAAAAAACACAATGGAATGAGTTGAATATAATATCAAGTGCTTAATTCAGCGAAACATTTTAATATAACTTAATTAACATGAAGCCACATCAAATATTCGGTGACAGAAATTGAGACGCCAACCGAATTTATAATATTTGATGGAAAAATGATGGAATTTCGCATTGTTGATGATTTCAAGTTCACATAGCACGAGCATTAAAGTAAACATACAGCCGCAAAAATATAAATAGTCGAAATGACATTGCTCTGATGTGTGCGTGTATATGCAGAGAGCTGTATAACATCGCTCTGCCGCGTAATGCAACATCACAATTTTGACCGTGACACAAAATACAAAATTCCAGTACTTGCGATTGTTGACTTTGCTGCTGCTGCTGCTCTGTTTACTTATATTGAAAAATAAATCAAATAATTAACATTTTTGTTACGAGTATCGGCTCGGTTTACGCTGTACAACGCGATCGACAGTCCGATATCGACGAACCGACAGGCATTTCCAATTTTCACGTAAATTGAACGCGCAAAACGAAACAAAAAAAAAACAAAATTAACGACAACACCAGTGTACACAGCCACACGGCCGATCACAAATTCATGCCGCGTATCATTTTGTACATGACGCAAAATTGCGTTGCTTCGTTCAAATGTTCGAAGAATTTTGGCATCGTGTAGTATATGTACTGATTACGGTAATCTGTTTGGCCGCCGCTGCTGCTGCTGACATTGCGTGAGTTCGATTGCCAGGGAGCATAGTTGTACCTATAGAGTAGAGAGCATATTTTTAGCGATTAAGACATTTAAAATGAGTCATTTCAATCGCGTAAATGTTCAATGTTGACACTATTTTTTTCTTCTCTTCTCTGTTTGTTTCGCGGCAATTGCCTCGATGTTTTTTTCGTTGTTTTGGGCACGGCCTATGTGAATTTGTCAGTGTCATTCAGATAGATATATGATTTTTTTTCATCGAATACGAACAAAAGACGAAACGCGATCAACGCTAGTTTTATGGCTCTCCAGCCAATAGACAAACATGTGATTTATTCTCTTGAAACACAATTTTTACGCAAATTGCAAAGCAACGAAAAAACATTAGCGAAGGAACTATGATGGAATAACACAGCGAGAAGAAAGACAAAATTGCGGCCAATGATTTTTTTTTTACAATTTTTTCCACACTTGACTGATTTTCGGTCACTGAAGATTTCATTCGATAGCAAATAAACGTCGCATAGAAAGAGAGAGAGAGAGAGAGAGAGAGAGAGAGAGAGAGAGAGAGAGAAGTGAAGCAGAAAAAAACGCGGTGTGGCTGAAATGCGACACAAAAGGTTTAAACGCGCGTACACACAATACAATTGTTTCAATGATTGTCACATAAAATCAATAATTGAAATGCAAATGTCCCATGATTTTTCGATTCTTATTTATTTTTCTCTTTGGTAAGAAAAACTTGCAATTTTTTTTTAATTCTCCCATGCCTTTGCTTTTTTATGCGGTTTTTTTTCTTTTATGCGACAATTTCCTGAGCATTCGTGTGAGTTTGCACATTGGCTTGGAGCGAGCAGTAAACAGAATTGACTGAAATAAGTTCATTGCAATGGAAACATGTTTGTAGATTATCGACAAAATGAGCAAATACAGAGATCGAGAGAGATAGAGAGAGAGAGAGAAGAAAAAAAAGGCATGCGACATGTGACGACAGTAGAAAAATTACACAAATATCTAGTGATTTGCCACAGTCAAGCATAAATTGACCTTAAACTGAATAACTACTTATTTTCATTTCATCAACTTGACTCTTGAAATATGGCATGATTTGAACCGATATCTGATGAATCAGTCATTACAGCTTCACTGCACTGTCTATCTCTCTTCACGCTGAATCACCTTCAAATCAGTCATTTGCATTATCAATATGCGCAATATGCTCATGCGTTCATGCAACTATTATTATTTTTGCAAACTTACAAAATAATCTAGATGTTGTTGTTTGCTGTCTACTAATGTTGTTGCCTCGTCTCTATTTTGAGATTACATTTTTTTACTGTCGTCGTCGTCGTCATGGAAACTCGACGATTCAAAGTCAACTATTTTTGGAGGAGATGTTTCTATTGAACTACTTTCTTGCTGCAAATATTTTAATGAACATCACTAGTCTCGACACATGAATAAACTATGTGCGCTCAGCCATGTGAAAAAGCGTTTAATAATTGAATTTCGATTAGTTTGTTAAATGCATTTTATGGGCGCAAGTAAATCATCAGAAAAATCGATCGATTGTTGCAATCGGTCCGATGACATATGGGCCATATGTTGATTCGTTACCGTTTAATTTATGAATATTTTTGCGGACCAAAAAAAAAAATACAACCAACCGAAAACAACACAACACAACACTTTTCCGAGAGAAAAAAAAAACCATTTATCGTTAGCATCAGTTTATTTTTGCCTCTTTTACGCTGCGTAACCATCAAGTGAAATACATTGTGTAAACCACATTTATTTTAAAAGCGATCTCTTATTTTCAGCTACGGCTGGAAAATAACAGTGAAAAACGCTGCACATTATTATCCAAATGAAGTAATTTTATTTACAACATGCAAAATATGATACACCAATGGATGAGAGTAAGCGGGAGAGTGAGAGGGAACATTTTCATTCGCAAATTGTGATGATCCACCGAAACTGAATAGAGTTACCATTATTTTAATTTACGCTTCTGATTTGTGTGCACCAAACTTAATTTTCATAATCAATTTTATGCGTATTTATTCGTTTGTATGTGTGTGGGAAGTGGCATTACATTGTGTTCAATGCTCAATGTTGATTCGTTTATCATATGTTTTATTTATTTTTTTTTATTGTTGTTGCATTTTTTATTCTTTTATTTCTGGTCAGTCACATTAATTTATTTTCATTCTTAGCTCTCCGGCCGCACTTTTTGCTCTCACTCACTCAGTCTCTCTCTCCCTCTCTCTCTCTCTCTCTCTCTCCCTCTCTCTGCCGCTCTGTTCATTTTCAGTGTGTGCAGAATTAATTTTGTTGTTATTACTTCGTACATTTTCCATTTGAAAAAGCTATTTATGCATTCAGCAAATAAATTTTCCCGTCATAATTACGAAACACATGGTAGAAAAAAATGCGACACAGCGAATGTGTCCCTCTGTGTGTGCGTGTGTATGTTGATGCGGCTGGTTACTTTTTTTGTGTGCATTAACTCTACTGTTATTGTACTGAGGCTGGCTTATAAAATGCCATGATAAAATATTGCATAATATTCGAGTCGTTTCGTGTGCATGTTCTGGATTCATGCTGGTCGGCATGGATATATAAATATATATTATAAAGCGGTGAATGGGTTCGAGTGCACAGGAAGAAAAAGCGCGCACATACACGAACAAACAACAAAAAAGTCACCAAAAACTTCGACTATTATTTTGGTTTGGCCCATAAAACACACGAAACTCCGTATAAAAGGTTCGCCTGATGCAAAATTTATGCCCCAAAAACTTGAACATTTTCCAAAATCAAAATCAACATTTTACAATCGCTAAAGTGCTTGTTACAAACATTTGCCACGCTACAAACTAGCGACATTTGAAGAAGGAGAATAGGAAAAAACGCACACGAAATCACATTTCACCCCAACACAATTTTTAATTTGAATTCCTGCTCGGGTTTTTTTTCGCTTCGCCACACCGTCGAATTCTTCATAAAACGAATGAACAGGAATGAATGCACTTCGAAGATTGCAATTAAAATGCACGAAGGAAAATAAAACGTCGTTTTGGAAACAGGCATCGTTGAGGGTGATTCTATTTCAGTCACATATTTTTCATTAGATTTATGACACAAGAAATTCAGTCATGCGGATGTAAATTCAAGCTTATGACTTTATTTGGTATTGGATTGAAATAGCTCAATGACTGGTGCATTTTTAGAATTCTCATTTTATTTACTCTTGAATTGGTTCAATTTTCACATAAATAACACTATTTGTATATTTCACAAGTTGTGGACCACAACGATATTTTGTCAACTCGTATTTTGAAATGAAATTAAATTTCAGAAATTCATTGGTTTTCGTAGAAAATGCTAAAGATTCAAATATGATTATATATAATGGAATTAATAAAAAAATATCAAAGAATTTGCTGATTCATGACTTGCATCGTCTAATTGATTGATGAAAAAGTGCGGCACATGTCTCTTTCTTGAGGCAACGCGCCTAAACATTAATAATCTGTGTGAAATTGGCAGGAACTGTTGTGATCTGCCAACAAATTTTGCAATAACTCATTTGTTGTTTATTGATTTCTTGGTGTTCGTTTGCCAAAATGCGGATTAGTTTGAAGGCGGCTGTTGCTGTTGTTGCCGCTGTATGTTTTTTGTACGTATCGTAATGTATGCGAGCGTCGCGCACCCAACAACTTTGGAATGTTTGTGATATCCCAATAAATTATTGCACAAATATTTGAACATCCGGTTGGAACATAGTTCCACATTTAGAGATTTTCGGATACAAGCTCATTCATTTTCGCTTGTTGTGTCCCCGCTTGGTGTGCAGCAGCAGTGTCGGCTCCATTTTCCTGTCACACAATGTTTGCGTTAAACGAACTTCCATGTAAATCTCTCTCTCTCTCTCTCTCTCTCTCTCTCTCTCTCTATCTCTCTCTATCTCTCTCTCTCGCATACATACAGATGTACAACTACTATTCCTCGGTTTTCGGGCATTGTTTAACGAAATTGATAATATCTTCTGCGGCTGGTTTATTCATAGGCCGCCGTGTAGAGCTTACCAATATTTACTAAACAAAAATCGAAATGGGAACAGCTAGTAATACAACATCGGATTTCGGTTTGCTGACGATGGATTTTAACTTTATTTCAACCATAACAAAATAATCGCTACGTAATTATTCTCGTAGTTAATGGTGTTTTTAGTTACGTTTCTAATTTTCGGTCGAAGTTTGGTACTGGGCAACGACAGAGAAAAAAGGCAAAGAAGAAGAATGAGAGAACATTTGTCGAAAAGTACATGGATCGGTGCGGCATAGTTTAGATGCTGGTGAGCTTAATCGTGTACCGACATGGAAATGCATTTTGCTAGCATGAAAATTAAGTTGTTATGTTCGAAAACTATGGAAAAGCAAAAAAAAAGAACACGAACGAACGAACTCGCACTTGAAATATTAAGGCAACGATATAAACAAAAAAGAAAATTTATTGAATTCGGTGTAGATTAGGCATTGTTACGTATATGTGTTGGGCTGAATGCAAGCAGAGTATTTCAAATCGCAAACATGAGTAGCGATTACATAGAATTATCTCGATATTAAACATGAACACACACACACACACATACACCAATTCCAAATGGGATCACCTTCAATGGTTACGTGCTATGCAAATCATACGGGACGTGCGCGCGGGCTCTCACTCATGAACATTACACGAAAAATGTTATATTCTTGAAAAATTCCATCCGTGACCGATTCTTACTCGCTCGCTCACAACTTTATTCAAACCATGATAAACAGATAACACAACTCAACCAGAATAATTCGACCAAATTTCATTTAAATATATGAAGTACTTTTTTTCGTGTTTTTTCTCTCTCGAATAACTTTGTCATGCACGCTTCGTTGACCTGCTCATGAACGAGCTAAAGCGAGGATTTTTTGCGAATAAATCATAGCAAGTTTGGTGAGTGAATAAGCGCGCGCTCGCGTTAGCTCAACCGCGCCATAAATATACATGGGGATCAATCGTAATTACTCCTTGTAGCCGAATGAAGACACTTACCTTGAAAAATACGGCTTGTTGTCTTTGTTGTATTAGGACCTTATCTGCATTTTATCTAGCGACGCATTAAGTTTCGCGTTACCTTGTATTTTGTAAAAAAAAAATTTACATTTTGACGGGGAACAAAAACAAAATGAAGATGACGATGATGATGATGAAACTCTCTTGAAGTGACTGAAGAGTAGCACTTGGCAAATACTTAACTTTTTTTATGTATTTTCTTCACAAACTTTTTTTTTTCAATACAGTTTCTAACGCCCTATCTTTGTGAATTTTTTTTTTCATGCAGGTCACCATCAGAACGGCCCGGAAAAGATTGTTGTGGTCAATGGTTTGCAGGTCCTCCATTGCGTGCCGTCATTGCGGTTGTTGCCCTTGGTAAGTATTTGATGTATATATTTTGTTTTTCAACAAAATTTCAAATGATTTTTGTGGGCCATAAAAATTGAAATTTAACAACAACAATAAATGTGTTGATCATTTCAGGTGGTGTTGCATGTGCGTTAGGTGGAGCTGCACTTGGAGCGACTGGTTTGGCTGGTCCGCCAACATCGCACTTGACAGCTGCTCTATTGATGATCGGTAAGCTAAGAAGAATTCTTTCATTCTCGTTCGACGATATCTCAACAAATTCAATCGATTCCCACGACTTCTTGGCAAAACAAAAAAGAACTTAGAACAATTGCTGTGTATGGCCGCCTGGTTGGGTACACAAAAGCTAAATGGCTTGATGATTTGCTTTGATTTGAAACACGCAGCATATTTGTTTCGGCTTTGCACGATTGATTTTTATCTCAAACGATTCGATTTAATGATGCCGTTTTATTTGCCTTCGGCACACCAAAACACACTCATCATATATTTTATTTTCTCTCGTTCCCCCGTATCGAATATATGTGACTTGCGAAAAGTTTTCACATTCGTTTGCTGAAATGAAATTGATTGTTATCATGGCATTTTTCGGAAGACCAATTAGATATGAGAAGAAAGATATTGAAGAAGCAAAAACTAATAGCCGAAAAAACGACGAAAACGACGTTGATGGTCGATGGGGCCGAATTGATAGTGGTCATTTTTCGATTTGTGAACAAGGTTGGATCGCTGGACCAACTTTGGCATACATTCCAGCTATCTATTGCTTGTGTCACGTGATGAAGACATTTCACCATAGTAATTTTCGTGCAGCCACCAGTAGCGGTCTGTCGTGTATTGGCGAGGAAATGTATGTGCACAGTTGCATTTTCCGCCTTTTCCACCGATGAGTTTTATTGGTTATTGTGCGTTTAAATGTTTGCGTGCCACATTCAACTAAATCTTTTTTAATGGCATATTTATCCGGTCTCATTTGCGTTTGTGGCATTTCTTATTCGGTTTCTCGCATTCATTGCGAAATATCTTTTGTGCGCGCACTATCTTCTTTTCTCTCTCTCTCTCTCTTTGCGGAATGGGGTGTGTGTATACATGAGCTAGAGTACCTGCCATAGTGACATGCACGAAATGCACAAGCACACAATACCTGAACTACAATCATCATAATACCGTTTAATTGTAAAGGCTGTGACATTGCTCCCGCAAAACAACAATACCTCGGTTGCTGCAATGCTCATTCACCGTTTTGTATTTCGTTGCTCTTTATTGCTCACTCTTTTCATCTCTTGCTCGCTCCAACGCGCGAGCGCGCAATCAAAAACCAAAAAAAGAGAAGATTCTAAAGTTTGCGTTACGGAACAATGCAGCAAGTAAGCAAAAAAGATCTTTCGCACTCTAATCCAAGCCAAAATGACAAATATTATGTTGTTTACATACGACGTGCAACTCGGTGACAGTGGCGCGCACGCAATAACCGACAAATTAGATCCGAACAAAGAGTGCAGATATTTTGCAGAGGAAGAGAGTGAGTGAGAGAGAGAGCGAGAGAGAGAGAGAGAGAGAGAGAGAGAGAAAAGCGACTTGCATACTCCCATGACTGTCAGCATTTATGTAACCAGTTCGTAAATGTGGAAAAGAATGAGCTAGACCAAAATGCCAGTGTGTTTTTGTTTTGCCTCACAAAGCCGTTTCCACTCGATTTCATGCCTCTCTTCGGCGTGCGATAAACTATTTTTGTGCCATCCTATCACTGTTGTTTCTATCTTTTCTCTCTCGTTTTTTGTCTTTGCCACACACACACACTTGATCTTTCTCTCATTGTATCTGCAATGTTATGCGAATTTCTTTATCATTCATGCATTTGACAATGGGAATAATGAAGGTTAAAATAGGCACTGCGAAAATGGCGACACACGACTATAATTCAAATTTTCTGAACGAAATGAATAAAGTGAAATGACTGAATGGATGTGATTCAAAAGAAAATCGGATTTTTTTTCCATGGAATTTTCATAATGATTCCTAATTGCTTTGCAGAGCACTTCATCGTTTGATCGAGATCAAAGTGACACGTAGTTCTAATGTCAATTATTCAATGATAATCTCTCTCTCTCTCTCTTGCTCTCTCTCTCTGTCTGCAGACACATGTGTATGTATCTGGGTGTGTGTTCCTGAACTTTGTATGGAAAGTTCAGTTTATCTGTGGCATGTGCAGCTCATTTTCGTTTCAAGTCACATCGTCACTTCCATTTTTGCTACGCAATTAAACCTGCATTTTTTATGAAAATTAAACTTTTTTTCTCTCTCGCATGCTTCTATTTTCAATTTGTGCTGGAAACGGAATTAAAACGGCGCACATAAACTGGTTTTGCGAGATAAATTCAATTGTGATGTACAGACCCAATTATATATTTTTTTTCCCTTCGGAAATTTGAAGTTATTGCGTATTTTTTCTGAAATAAATAAAACATGCTTGAAACTAATCAGTCAGAGTGACAATGGCATTGTTGATTGGTATTTATTGTTTTCTATATGCCTGCAAACCACATGAAACACGAATTGACGCCACCGCCATCACTACCACCACCACCACCTCATCAATAATAGTATAGTCTAATCGAATCATTTGAAAACAAAAACGACGTAGTTTGAAGCAATTCAATTGCATTGAATTGAACATTGTACACCGTACAGTGTACACTTATGTGCATACTTCAACGTGTGTGTACTGATGTGCACATCGAGTGCGATTTATTCTAATGCCAAGAGAAACAGATTAAAGTTCTTATTGCATTCCGGTGAATTAAGAAAAGATACAAAATCAATTGTGTGTGCTATGCCTTGGATATGTCTGAAGTGTATACATGTGCCTGCTTATCAACACCTACATGCCGACGGCGCGTTGTTATAATAATATTAAATGAAAAACAAACGACTCTTGCAAACGCTCTTTATTTAGTTATCCCATTAAATCTAAACAAGTCGAAGACCTTAAATGCTTTTCGAATTATTCAAAATGTAATAAAATTAATTACAATGGAACTACTTGAGACTTGTGTGTATGTATGTGCATAAAATGAAAAGATGTTTACTCTTAGCGCTGTGATGGGTAAAGAGAATGAGCGAATCAATGACAAAGACACCAACTCGCAGAAAACAGAGCACCCATGTCGTATTAGCCGGAATATCGAATTTCGTTGTTGACTTTTACGGAAGTACCTCGGATTTGGGTGTAAAATACACACACACAATAGTGTGTATTCATTCGTTCAATTTGAGGCGTAAATGATTTCCAGCGCGGTTTTTCTGCATTTCAAATGATTTGCTAAAATAAAATGAAAAAGAATCGAGTCATATTGATTTGAAAATGATTATTCAATTTGTAATTTGTGTTCCAGTTGTTTAGACCAAGTTCAATTTCCATCCATGTGAACTCGCACGCCTTTTAAATGCCGCACATAATATAAATACGTAAAACATCATCAATCTCATGTTTAGGCCTTGTGTGTGAGAAAAACAAGAGAGGCGAATAAAATTAACAACATACGTATACACGAGCAGAACAAATAAAAGCGATTTTCTATTCAACCATTCTTCAACAACTCAGATGATAATGAATGCATGTAATTCAAAAACAATGAATACAGCGCCGTCACAGTCATCGAAACGAGAATACTTTTCTCGTTTGTTTTCTCGCCATTCTGTTACTTAGTATAGTTTTTTTTCTGCGCCAGAGTTTTTTTTCTCTTCTTCTTCTTCTTCTTCTTCTTCTTCTTCTTTGGAACAAAGAACTTTTTTGTACTTATTCGGCCGCGTTGGCATTCTCGCATCACACAGAAGAATATCGAACTTTGAATTTGGCGATGGATTCAACCTTAACTCTTTTGTGACCGTGAAATTGGCTATGCATGTCTTCGAGGCGAGGCGTTGACGAGAAGAAACAAAAAAGGCGCCAACACTCGTGGCTGTGAGCGCATGAAAAAAAAAACAACGAAGTCCAAATACGTAATATCGTTGTGATCAGGCAAAAATCAAATTGCCCGAGCAATGCTTAAAACACTATGCGCTGATCACACATTGTGTGAATAATGAATGTTTAATGTCTTCAATCGCATCGTTCATTTTTCATTTGTTCGACTTGCTAATGACATCAAGGTGCGAAACATTTGAAAAGCATGTGTTACGCGGTCGGGTGTGTATGTGTATCTCTAGTGTGTTTTTTTTTTCAACATTCTATGCCCAATCAACGTGTAACGTTTATAGAAGTTGTAGAATCTGTACTGAACCCATTGAGATGTCAAAGTCGAATAAAAAAAAAATCAATTCAAATTGTCTTTAACATGATTCACATTGTCGTTTGCTTTTTTTTTAAATTCTCGTTTTAAAATAGGAGTTGGCGTTATTCTGGTCACGGTTAGTGGAGCTGCATGGCGAATGACAGCACCGGGTTCAACGCAATGTCTTGGCATCGGTAAGATTCGAAACGATTTTCATGAGAAATGTGCCGTTTTCGTTTTGGGCAATCAAACCATGACTGGGTCATACGGTTATTCAACATCAACAAAATAATTTACAACTTCTTTTTTTTACGCATTGGCTGTCAAACAGATATGGGATCTGGTGAATTGGGACGATGTGGACGTCGACCATGCAGTGGACGTGCACCCGGTTTTCTGTATCCAGAATTTCAGCATCGGCCACCACCACCATCCTATCAGGCTAGCATGCAAGAATATCGACTTAGGTAAACATTTTGTACTACATTTGCTTCGAATTCAGTAGCAAAAATCAAAAAAAAGAAAGCATTAACGGTGAATGTTGTTTGCTAATTAATCCGTACACGTATTACAGATTACTTCTATTGGATCGCGATAGACAGGCTGGTGTTGTTCGAGGTGCATCACCTCCACCAACTTATCGATCACACGCGGGCACATTACTAAGGTAAGCACATATTTTATGAAATCGGAAATAGCATATATGCACCATAAGCACATTTTTTTTCCTTTCGCTCGACGATAATGCACACCAAAAATTTGAAGAATGTAGATAATTCTTCGATTCAATTATTTTTTCGTTGTTGCTATTGTCGAAACACATGTTTGTACCTACGTGATTTAATTTCCTTTATTAACGCTAATGAGCATTGAATCAAAGATATTAATGGTCGCTATTCTTGTTTTGTTACATGCACACACTAAACGAACGAACGAACGAACGAACGTACACGAACCACAACAATAAAAAATTGTACAATTCAAGTTTAACTTTTATAATGTGGTGAACGCACGCGCGTTCAAATTTTATCTTAATTTCCGGGTGTAAATGCTTTTGTGCGATATTGCACGAAAACATTTATAGCATCGGCAGCGCGACCACGTTATTTCTTACGTAAGCGCATTACCTCACGAAAACCACGGCAAAAAACCAATGCTTGAACTAATGGCCAATTAATTTCTTATATCAAAGATTGATAGTTGAAGAGGCAGCCACATCACCTTTTTTTGGGTTAATCTTTCAAATGGTTGATTCGCACTTGAGACAGGCGATAAGAACTGCGTACCGGCATTCAACCATAATTCTAAATTACATACGAAATGGGCCAACGCTGTTTTTTTCTGTTTTTGCGCGTAGTCCCAAAGTCGAAAGCAGACCAGTTTTTATGCGATGAGATTTTTTTGCGTCCATTTTCAGTTAGAATTGGTTGTGTGCTCGACCCACAATTCCTAATTGTGTACTGCCCAAAAACAAAGAGCAAATCAGTTTTTCTCTATCGCATTTGGTACATAGATTTGATTTGGCTGACGGTAACAGTAGCATGTAGCAGCACCAGCACCCATGTGCCCAAGGCTTGCAGTCCAAGCGCACAATGTAAAATAGAATCAATTTGTAAAATATGAGCGTAAAAGAATTATGAAATGTTACCGAAAAATGAAAAACGTAACGTGCTACAGCCAAAAATAGGATTAAAGTGATGGCGAATCACAAAAATAGAATAGAAACAGAAAAAAGCACACACACACACACACACAACGAGCAAACGAATGAGCAAAACCAAAGCTACAATGCACCAAATTTCACCAAAAGGAATTCGCAAATGTATCATAAATTCCAATAAGCAAGCACTCAGCAACATGCATTAATCCAAATTATTTTATTTAGCATGAAATCATACAATGTGTGTGTATGTGTGTGAATGTACGTGAGTGTGTTGTGCTTCCTTTGTTTTTGGTTCTCGTATGTATTCGAAGTGTGTTCCCAAATAGAAATTTACTTCAAAAACCGTTTTGCTTGGTGAAATATGTGGATCGCTGCATTCACCATAAATACTCTCGAATCTAATTATTTTCTGTGAGCTACATGTGTGTGTGTGTGTGTG
>NW_022601467.1:16436456-16460080 GCF_009176505.1 Sitodiplosis mosellana | reverse complement strand
TCGACAGCACACATGATAGCAAATTGTGAACGCAACAATCACACACAGCCACCAATTTTCGCATTGAACCACAATCCTTGAGTTTCGTTATTTGGGATGCAGTCAGGGAAAAAAGTTCTGCGCCAAAAACACACGAAACCAAATGCATGAAAAAGAAGAGAACCGAACTGATGGGAGAGTCCCCATTCTCTCGCTCTCGCTCGCTCTTCCGAACACATAAAACAAGAGAACAAACAGCAAAAGTACATTGATGTGCTGAACAGATATCGAAGAAGCGCAAAAAAAACAACAACCAAAGTTCGTTCGCAATAGTTGCATATCGCGCGCGCTATGCTGTATGGCAATATGTCTGGTATCAGACAAGCGTTCGAGCAAATGACGATGAAAACCAGTGGAAAAAGCCTGAATCCACATGCACTGTGCGATGATGGCGAAGGAGCGATGAACGGGCGTCTCTAGCAAATATTACACCATTGTTACTCGGGCACAACATATATATATATATATAATATATGTATATAGTATAACTCCTGGTGCATGTAACGAAACGCGACCAACGTAAACATTTTAGCAATAAATTATTGGTGTTTTCATGTTTTTTCCGCATTTTTCTCCTCTCTGTCTCACTCTCTCGCCCATTCTATACTTCTCTTCCATTCGTTACATGGCAATTCTCACTCAATATCTTCTTTTCTATGTTTCGTTTTTATTTTTTTATTTTCAATTTTAGAGCTCCCTTGAGCGTTCGTGGTAATAATGGAAACAACGGTGGACCCGGTTCCGAGCATAGTTTACCGCCCAGCTATAATCGTACACGAAATAACCTTTTACGAATTCCGGCGATAATCGGTGGCAATAGCAACAGTGCGGCGATGGCGAACCAACAATCGCATCGTAACAATGACAACAATACCAGCAACACCAACACGACAAATTCAATCATCGATGCAAAATTGTCCAAGTCAAGCACCGATATCCAAGGCATTGATGAGCTATTTTTGAATGCGACCAACAATAGTAACGGTAGTCATGATACGATCACGAATGAGTCAAATGCCAAATCAGCGGAAATCGACAACGCAACCAATTCACAGTCAACGGTAACCGTTGTAGCCAAGATTGAGGACGATACAAAGGCGATGGTGGCCACATCGAGCAACGGTGATTTGGTCACCATTGTAACCATAACGGGATGCACAACAACGGAATCATCGACCGGAGGCGAAATGAATATTCTAGCTCATTTGTAGTACCTATCGTCGGCACACATTCACACTGCCGAACAAAAAAATTGGAGAAGAAATCTATATATGTTTAACAAGCGACGAAAAGAAGAAGAAGCTAAATTAGGAAAATATTGATTTGTAATTTGGATTGAGATTTAATTTTTTTTTTTTTCTTTGAATTTTCTGTTTAGTTCGCCACACGCAGATCCCATTCTGAATGTGATTTGTTTTATTTATTTTTTTCTGTTTCAAAATGGGGTGGATTTCTGAATGAAATAGTAGATTCCGCATTCCTCAAGCCAATGGAATTCGAACGCGAAATTTCAAGCGGAAACATTCACTCAATCAGTCAAAACTGCACTTTCTAAGCGAATAATCGAATCAGCATAAATGTTCCCTTTGTTTTTTTAACGAATTTAAAAAAAATGTTTCTAAGCAAAAGAAAAAAATTCGTCGCAATCCGAACGTAACAAAATACCCCAAGTTTGCGTCTCATTTTTCCTAAAATCAATTGGCCAACAAATGCATCCAATAAACAGGCATCAAAATGGATGTGCAGCGCATACGTTTATAAGCAATTGATTTAAAGAAGTCATTTGGCGCAGAACAACAAATCGAACACAAAAAACTGAACATACACCCATTGCCGCAAAGCAGCCAAAATTGAGAACGAATAGGAAGCGAAAGAAAGAGAAAAATGAAGTGTGAAAAAGCCAATGTACAGTATTTTATCGGTTTTATAATTTAATTTATGGATAAATAATGTTTTTTTTTATCGTGCCTGGTTATGACCATTTTCTGTTTTAATCATCCCAACCAATTGCTAATTAACTAAACAAAAAAATCAATTTTATTGGCTAATCTTTGTAATGAACCGCAACTACTTTTTTTTTAAATTGACGTACGATACAAACTTAAAAAAAAGAAACAAAAGAGAAAATTTAATGGAAAATGTGTCGAAACAAGCAAAACTAGAAAAAGTAATAAAATGAACAAGAATCGATTGAATTCGCAACTTAGTAGGTTTTTAAAGAGAATTAAAAAAAACACGTTTTGTTGTTTCAATAATGTTTTGTACTTGGATCAGGAATTTTACAATTAATGCAGGTTATTGCAGTTGTGTAAATGAACAAGAAACAAGGCAAATTTGCAATGATGCGTGGAAATGAATAAAATAAACAAAAAAGAAATGTTACGAAAACAACGTATGACAAAAATACATTAATTAACGGATGCAACAACAATAGAGAAAGAAAAATGGGAAATTTTTAAAAACACAATATGTATAAAGACAAAATGAAGCCTAAATTTTTTTTTTCAATTTCCATTTTTAGCCAACAATATAATATTATTATTTCCAACACGTATTTTAAGCAAAACCAAAGTTTTCATCTTACGATTAGGAAAATTATATTCGAATTTCAAAAAGAAAAAAGAAACACAGCAACAACAAAAAGTATATATACGCAAAAATAAGTCGAATGTAATAAACAAGAGCGCTTTATTGTCATTTTAAATCGATGGCAGTGAAAATCATGCCAAATTAACCGTTTGTGTTTACAGTAAACGATTTCATTTCGATTTTTTTTTACCGCTTCAAAGTCCCGATTTGTCCTTTTTCATTGCCTACAACAAATATCAATAGCAACAAATACATTTTTTTCACTCAGAAATGTATCAATTTATTCGAATCAGTTCCAAAGCCGACGATTTGAATGAGTTTTTGCTACACGCAGCAAATTCTTCTAGAATCCTGGGAAAATTATGACAACAAGAAATAAAAAGAGAAATATTGTTTTGTATGTGTGTGTTTTTTTTTCTTTAACTTATATACGAAAAAGTATAAATGTTACAATACGGAAATAATATATGGAAAATATGTTATTGTATGAATAAAAAGTATATTTATAAAAGCGAAAAAATATGAAAAAAAACATGCATTTTATTTGATTTGATTTGATTTACAGTTTAAGGGACCTTTACTAAAGGCAGATATAATTTTGGACATCATGATCTTAAGGTTTGTATCAAAGTGCAGCGATTTTCATCAGTTGACCTTCATCAGCACAGAGCTTGATGATATCGCAAATACAAGGAAATGGATTTAAATAAATTGCTTTCATGTGAATGAACTTCCATATAGTGGAACGAAAAAAAAGGTTTGTTGAAGTGAAAAAAAGGTTTCTGATGATATCTGGAACAATTGGAACTTTTTTGAAATTCAGCCAATACCGGCCGGTGAAATTGATTTTAATGAAATAGATCCATTCAATCACGAGCAACTAAACTGTCAATTTCAAGTTTTTTCAAACAGTATTGCTCACATAAACTTGTTCAAATATGTTTATCGCTGTTACTGGAAACGAGTTTGACACTTCAATTCTTAAATACATTTTTTTTTTCAACTTAAACTTATCGTTACATTACATATATGTCTTCAATGGGGAAAAAATATAGAATAAGACAAACAAACAATTTTTCAAAGGCTGCCATCAGTTTGTGTATCACAGTCGCATGAAATGTATCTGATAACTGCAATGAATGGATTTATTTCATCCCGCAGTATGTATTGTAGACGAGAATCAGACCAAAAGCCCATTATGTTTCTGGCAATAATGCCAGGCACTGTTTAATATCATGTAAAAATATCGGAATGATAGGATATGTTATTCATGTTGAAGTTCCCTTTTGGATTTTCAGTTGTGATTACAAATTGCCACGAGTATCGGTCAATAGTATTGAGTGTGTTGAGTACACATGAACGTTCTTTATCTGTTGACGTCACACTGTTCTATGGGTGAGTTCATGAGCAGATTACATTCGAATGACTTTGCATTGGAATATGTCGAGTATGTATTCAAGCGGTTAACCAATTTTAAAGTAAATTATTCGTTTTAACAGATACTATCAATTATTTGACCAGACCTTGTAGAGTTTGAACTGGCCATCAATTGTGGTGAAGACAACATGGTGTCAAATAACAATTCATTACCTCTTGTCGTTAAGATGTACATGGCGAAATATCTCAAGTGAAACATACTACTACTTCTTCTTCTTCTTCTTCTAAAAGCAGAGTCCACAAAAAATACTTACGCCCCCTTGAGCTAACCCATTAAATGTATGCGTAAGTGAATATTGGGCCGAGAATTTTGCATTTTTTTTTTCATGAATTTATTGTAATTTCTGAATAGAAATATTTTGAGAGTATAAAATCATTTTGCTGAGTAGCAAAATATCTGGTGGAGATTTATCCGTATACGAAACTTATGCTAAATGAATCAATTTAAAAAAAAGGGCTAAAAATTGGCTATTCTAAAAAAAATATTTAACCTAATATCTGTCGTAGTTCCCTGAGAGTCAAACGATTCGCATTGATGTTTGCGAGCTCTCGAGTTTTGTACTATCGTCGAATTGGTTTGCACATTTGCTTCTAAATTCTAAAATGGTGGCCACGTGTGATTTGGTGTGAATGAAAATCAATCGCCTCACTGTCCGATGAAGTGATTCTGAAGATTTTGATGGTTTTGATCGTTGGTATTAAAATAGGCGGTGGCATTAATCGAATTGGTTGTCTGAATGGGTAAAAAGAAACTAGTTTGATTGTAGCTGATGGTTTGTTGTTGGGTGGATTGTGTCGTGTGTGCCGTTTGAATGGAATTCATCATTGCATTGTAGGAGTTCATCATTGCATTGTCCATTGGATTTGTGCTCACATAACCATTTTGCGCTTGATAGCTCGGTGCAAATGTGGACAGTGGATTGCGTATCGATCGTAGATTTGTGTTAATTGTACTGATGTCACAGTCAAAGGGATTTTGAACTGTCGTCGAACTTCCACTCGACTGTCCGGCGTATAGATTTTGATTAAATATCGATGTGGCGGCATCACAGTTATTCGGTTGCATTAAATTCGTACGCATCGGATTCATTGTTTCGGGTGCATTATATTGCGATGGATGCATACCCATATTCTCGTTCATGCCCAACTGAACGGCACCCATGGTCGTCACTCTGCTTGACGAGACGGGAGATAAAAGAAAGAGCGCATTCATTAATTCATGCTATTCTCAAATGTGTATGTCAAATGTGTTTGTTGTCGAATGGAAAATACCAACGGAAATGGAATACTTACTTTGGATACGGAGAGTGTTTGTGTTTGCTCTACGATTGAAAAGTGTCAGAAAAAAAAGAGAGACAAATTAGTTGCTAAAGGTTTCAAATCGACCGAACATTTGATGATAAAATGTTACCTCTCTGAGTTTTGATTTGAGTTTTTCAATTTTGGCATGTAATTTCTGTACTTCAAAGTCCTGTTCGCGATGCTTCAATTTGTCATGGAGCCGCTGGATTTCATGATCTTTCTCACGCAATTTGCTCGTCCAATCATGCTTGATTTTCTCCAATTGAATGGACGCCATATGCAATTTGTTATTCTTGTTCATAATAATCTGATCTAAATACTCGACATATTGCGATACATTATCAATGACCGCCGAGAAATTAAAATAGATTCGTCGTGTTTGTGACATTGTGACTGCTTGACGGCACTCGGGGCATGTTTTTGGCTCGGCTGCTTGAACACTGCACCAATTTATATCGAATCGAAACAGCAGCAGAAAAAAAACCAATGTTTATTTAATAAAATTCGTTGTAAAACCTTTGCATATTCAGTTCAGCGTTTTTTCTTCTCGCTGAATTTGTATCTGCATATGGGAATATATTTCAATATTTACCCGTATTGAAGCCATTTTGATAGGCACATTTCGTGGAATACATGTCCGCATGGCGTTACGACTACATCACTGGAATCATTATCGTTGCGTTTGCCGAACTCCTCTGAGCATATCGCGCACTCAATGGCTGGCATATTTACACAAAATCACCCAACACTTGGATATTTTATTCGACAATTTTAATCACAATTTCCAATTTTTTTTTTCTTTTTCAAACCAACATTTAAATCAAATTGAACGGCACCAAGTTAAAATATGAACAAAATTTATAGAAAATAAAATGGTTGTTCAGGCACAAAGAACAAGATATGGTTTTTTTTCTGTTGTTGTTGTCTTTGAAGTGACGATAGTGCTCGGTAACAAGAGAGATGAAACTAACACACATTCGGTGCGGCTCAAATTATGATGGGCAAAATACATGAAAAAAAAACACAGCGTTTAACGAAATCCCAAGTGAACGAAACAGAACACAAGAAAATGGCTTTGTATGTTCATAGAAAAATGCATAGAAATTTGTCTCTCTTTCACATTTACATTACCGAAATTGAATATAAAAAAACAACAAACCGACACAAAACGAACGAACAAAATACAACGCACACTCACACTCACACACACACACACACACACACACACGTAAATCCAGTGATTTGGTTGCATTAAATGTCGGTGTTGCTGTAATAACACATAGATCTCGGGGCGATTGGAATATGTGTCGAGAAGAAAGCAATAAAAAGGTCATAAAATTTGATTTTTGCTTCGGTTGTGTTGGTGTAGTGTGGTGCGTGCATGCGTGCGTGCAGGACTGCAACAATATCGGTACGTTTTATGTGCTCGCTCTATTTCTCATTCTTCTCTATGTTTATGTGCATGTATGTGTTAGTGTGTCGGTGTCGGGTCGGTCCTCATGCGTAACCTAAAAATTTCGCCTATTTGTTTTGTTCTTATGTTGTTACTGTCTCTTCGTTTGTTCACGTTCCGTCCCTCTCCTTCTCGTTCGCTCTCTGTTTGCTTGCTGCATAGCATTTGCTGCGACTTATGAAACGCATTAGAAGGTGGTTGTTACTTGTTGATCGCATACATACACTCACACACTCAAACGGTGCGTGCATCGTTAACATGTGATTCAAACTAAAAATTTCTAGCCTACAGTAAACAAGTGACACAGACAATCACAGTGCACACTCTCTATCTTCCTTTGCTTACTCCGTCGTATAGTCGTTATGGTTTTTCTACCTGAACCATTCTACATTAAAAGTGCTGCTCTCGGTTTAGTGCACTACAAATACAGAAAATTCATAGAAAGGAGATATGTGTACATTTGGTGATTTCTCTCGCTCTCTCGCTTCGAAACACACACGAATACAAGGAACATTCAATATTTCTTTCAAACGAAGAGCCTGCGGATGAGACATTTTGGCTCACTTTTCCATTATTTGTCCTTTTACGATGCAAAAGGTAGAAATGATGGAAACATGCAAAACTGTTCGCCATTCCCTAGAATTGTTCGTATAACAATGAAGAGAATATTACTCAAATTACTTTTTTTACCTTGTTCTGCTCTGAAAATCCTTTCAAATAGATATTTACATCTTCTGGAGAGATCTTTGTTGAAATTGTAATTTTTTGATGACATCTGACTAAGACTGCAGCCATGTCACAAACACATTTTATGATTATGCATTCTGAGAATTGGAACAAGAAACTCGATAATATTATTTTATTATAATACTAAAACATTCATGTACACATAAAATGAAATTTTCGAAAACACATCCTGTAAATTCTTGGTATTTTTGCCGTGTTGAATATTTTGCAAATTTTGGATATTCATAACGATTCTGATTTCGTCGATATTAGACGTGGATATGGTTATTTTTGATATTAGAATAAATTCCTTGTATATGCATACCTTTTGAGGGATTTTGCGCTCGAATTTGTTTCAATTAACATCTTCCAAATGGCTTCCTCTTACATAGTAAAAAACATATTCAAATTCAAAATCATTTTGAATATTTTCTTGAGATGGAATTTTTTTCGTTTTATGTAAATTAATGGTAGATTATTAATTAATCTGATTATTCTGTAGGGGGTTGCAACATAATTTCCTGATTCTGTCGAGAAGATAACCGAGCGTTACAACGTTTGAAGTGGAAAGCTCGATATGAAAGCTATACATCGAAGTTTCATTATAAAATTTAAGGGAGACGCCAAGTATTTTTTCAAAACATTTTTTTTTGCTGTTTATATGTTCGACGGTTGTACAATGTACACACTAGTTTTTGTAGCCTAATGTTTCCATCCAAAAATATGGCATCTGCAAACATAGTTCCCTGAGAGTTGAATAATTCGCATCAACCCAATATCAAACCATATAATATTATTTACAGTTCTGTGCTAGGGGAATATCACGCAATTTTTATTCGCAAAACTTATTTCTATCTCATTTATTCCATTTAAATATAATAAAATCCAAGCTATTTCAAATATTTCGCAAAATCTGTATTATTCACTCATATTCACCATGTGCTGACGTCATTACCGCTTCAAAAATGCTGGAAGTGGATTTTGGTGGATCCTCAGGATGGGCCAGGGCATTGTCAAACCCAGTCTGGTCCATCCTGAAGATCCACTAAAACCCACTTCCAGCATTAAAATATCTGCAATAATCGACCAAAATGAAAAAAATCTCAGATATCTCGCATAATGTAATATAATTGAAATTAATTTTCAAAAAATGCAAAAATCAATAGAATTTTTTGCGTGATATTCCCCTAGGTTCTGTGGCCAGTGCAGAAATTCCATTGCACAATTTCGAAGAGTCTCGAATAACACAAAAACAAAATTTTGAAACGATGTTGTAATTGAACGTTTTTGTTCGTCCAATTTCAAAATCCAATCGTGTCGATTGGATTAGTGCCGAACAAACTTTCCGGAAATTTGTCATGAAAATACTCTGGAATAACTTTGAACGTTCGTTTGGCGGAAAAAGGTCCCAACGTTCAGTTTTATAGTCAAACTCTGTGTAAAGCATATAGCAGCTTTTCAACATCGAATTCAACATCAAATCGTTCGATTTTTTTTTTGTTTTCTTACTAGTTTGAATACAGAGAATACCACCAGATATTAATATTCAGATGAGACAAAAATATCGAGATTTTCTACTGAAATGATTTGATCACTTTAAACCGATACAGGAGAGTGAAATATGGTCATGAAGCTGTCAAAGTTGTGAATTTTCCAATGAAAAACCAAATTTATTGATTACTTTCGTTTGATACAGAATATTTATAGTTATACGAAGTCGTGCAAAGTGAATAACTCATCGTATGACATTTTTATCAATAATCAAATTTTATTTTTTTTATCCTTTTTATGCGTTGGCTGTTTGGTAGTTGGTACAGAGTGAGATAATAATGTAGTGTTTTATTGTCTGCCTAAAAACAAGCCGACATTGATCAGTATACAATTTCCTCGAGATAGATCGAAGGAATTTCCAGTTGTCCTGTTGCTTTATGATTAAAGTGACCAACTAATTTTGGCAGGAAATCAGTACATCGTCCAAAAATCGTTTTAAAAAATCAGTACAAATCAGTACATCCATGAAAAAATCAGTATGAAAAATCAGTACATTGGAAATTCCATAAAATCAATAAATTTATTGCATCTTGTATTTATATTGAAGACATATGTTGCAGCGAACGTCACTGGGTTTTAGATTAGCAACATTTCGGATAAATGTGAATTTTTTTCGCGAGTTCCGGATTAAAAACACATTTTCTATATACATTCACACAAGAACTTTGTAGATTTTTCTATGAAATGAGTTGGTTTTTGTATGCTAGAATAATGTTATGTAAATTAAAATCACTGCAGAAATTGCCTTTCTGTTTTTTGAGCTGATGTGTTCTGCTTCAAATCTCGTTTGAAACTAAATTGACTGAACGATTTTTGATAACTATTGTTCGTGATTGAAAATGATAAATGATTCAGTGCCATCACAACATTTTGAAATGATATTTCAGAATCACGACTCTGTCATATCATTTTATTCTAAGAATGGGACATATAAACAGTCCGAATGCAAACATAAACAGTTATAATTGTTTTTGAATGTTGGCTCATGGGTTATCGAAATGAACACTTTCAAACGGTGTGTTTAAAGAGACGTCTGCGAATTGCAATCATTATCAGCATAATAATATGTTTACATAAAGCCGTCTACATATAAGATTTTCCGGTAGTCAGTTTTATACACACAAAAGAATTTTATATGGTAGAAATGAAATAAATTTTATAAATGATTCAAAGGCAATTCGAAGTAATACAAACACGAGGCAGTATTTACATTTCAGTGAACAATGAGATTGTTTTTGCTAAGTGTAAATGATTAATTAATGCTGACGTATTAAAAAAGCCCGACATTCGTCGTTTTTACATCTTTCGTCGAAGTTTTTGAAGCAAGAAAAAAAATAAAGAATCAAGATTGAAAAATAAGTTAAAATAAGTACAAATCAGGACAGAATTGAAAATACGCTCAAAATCAGTACTGTACTGCTAAAATCAGCACGGTTGGTCACTTTAAATTATGATATATATAGCAAAAATCATTCAAATGCCATTTAAATGACTTTACCAGTCACAAAACAAAATAATCGATTTTCACGACCAGGCCTATTTTTTGATGGCCGATTCATCAAATGAATCATACAAAAAACCTTTCAACCTATCAACCTCGACCGGGATTTCTTTGACATGTTCTATACAGTAATGTCAAATATGACGGGTTTCAGAGCCACCTGTCGTACACTCGGTGAACTGTCATCGATATCATTTGTTCGCTCAAACTCAACGGGACAAGTTAAACTGAACGGTGCGCGAACAATTGATATCGATGAAAGTTCACCAAGTGTGCGCCAAAGGCGCTGGAACCCGTCGTATTTTAATAAAACCCGGTCGATCAACCTTTATTTTATTTGAATAAAATGAGAAAAAAAATTCGACGTAGTACGCGATACAATTTTTTTTAACAACAAAAAAGGAAATGTTGTAAATAAAATATTTCAATCATTTTTTTTTTTAAATCGAATGAATAATTTTTTTTTTAAATGAATTTCGATTATGTTTTACCTTAATCACTGCAATGAGTGAGTCTTTTGCTGAGTTTTGCGAATTGAGTCAATGAATTGGTATGCATTTATACGAGATATTTCCACTATAAATATCGTGGACTTTTTGAGAGAAGCAACAGTCAATCTTTGCCCACTTGTGCGAGGACGAAGTAGTAGTTGAAGAACAAGAAACGAGTATTCAATTTTGTTTTATTAACAACGTAAAACTTGTGCGATTCCATGACATTCTTCAAAATTTCAATTTCGATTGGTTCAACTTCTTCAATACCTTTGGTCAAACGACAAAGAATCAACGAAATTTCACTCGCGATTTTGCACAACAAATACAGCAGAAAGTCTCTCATTTGAAGAAGCCAAACAAGCTGCTGCATTTGTTCTGAATCCATTTCAAGTTCTTTTCAACCTACATTGTCCTCGTTAATGCAAATCAAACATTTAAAAATGAAAATAATTTTGGTTGCTTTAAGCGTTTTGGTGTTCGGTTCAGCTTCAGGTAAAGAACAGATTAACAAGAATCTCAAAAATAAGACATTTAACATTCTTCGTTATAAAACTCCAGCAAATCCACTTTCTCATCACAATCACGTCATCCCCAAAATTGTCGGTGGATCTGCGTCGATCATTGATGAAAATCCATGGCAAGTATCTCTTCAATATAATAACCGTCATGACTGTGGTGGCTCAATTATTGGGGAACGATGGGTTTTAACAGCAGCTCATTGCATCACGTAAGTGTGATTTTGAAGCTAGAAATGAATAATCCAGAGCATTTTTTACTTATTTTTTTCTTGTGTATTTCAGAAGAAATCCGGGAGCATATTCAGTCCGCGTTGGTTCGCCGCTTAACCAAGACGGTGGTTCACTCATTAAAGTAATCCGTATCGTTTCACATGAGAATTACAACGCTGATTCGATGGATTTTGACTTTTCACTGCTGCGACTCGCCGAATCCTTGAGCTTCACTGATAAAATACAATCAATAGCACTTCCGAATGCATATACAGCAATTGAAGACGAAGCTTGGAGTTTGGTTACTGGCTGGGGTAAATCAAATAAATTTAAACGAGTAATTTGAATGATGTTAATGACCTTTCGTTCAATAGGTGTCACAAAAAATAAATACGAACTGAATGGAGTGCTTCGTGAAGTCATTTTATCGCTTATGAACCAAGACACTTGCAATGAACTATACGAGGGAGAAATAACTGAACGAATGATCTGCGCTGGATATGATGATGAAAATTCATTACATGATTCATGTCAAGGTGACTCAGGCGGCCCGCTATCGATTGAAAGTAATGGAGGTCGCGTTTTGATTGGCGTTGTTAGTTGGGGCAAAGGTTGTGCTGAATCCGGCTATCCCGGAGTGTACGGGCGAATTTCATCGGTTCGATCATGGATCAAACTCGTCACAGGAATTTAATCACTAATCCAATTGTGGATCACCCTAAGAATTTCACTTCCGTAAATTATTATCATCTCTTCAATTTTCGTAGTAAAAGACTGAATCGAAATAAAAACTGCACCAAATAGTTAGTAAAAGCAATTTATTCGTTCAATTAAAGTATTCTCTTAGGCTAATTCATTTTATACACTTTTTTTTCTCTTAAATTATTCCAATATGATATAGTACGAAGTACGAAGTTCAAATTGATATGATTTTGTTGGTTGTTCTTGTTTTGACTTTCGATTCAAGTAAATCCTTATTTACAAACATCATGTGTACGGAAGAAACAGTGCGAAATTCTCATTGCATCGTTGGCAACTGAATTTTGTTCAACTAAACTGTTAATCTCGTTTTAAAAAAAACACATTCTGTGCACAAAATTTAGCTGGCGTGTGCGTGCAGTTATTACTCGACGGTTTTTTGTCGGACCGCAATATTGGGATTAACTTCAATGATCATCTTAATGACAATAGAAAATAAATGATAATGATATGAATAAAAAATAAATTAAAAAAACGCAGTGCTCGAAATTCCATCGAGAAAGACACTCAATGTTGGCCAATCCAAAATATTTCAAATTGCAGTGTTGTCTGGTTCCTCATGTTTTTTTTTGTTATTTTCCTTCTTTTTTTTCTCCCTCTCTCTCTCTCTAGCTATTATATCACACAAATAAACAACAAAAATATACAATTTCTTTTCTTTTCTTTTCTTTTTTTTCATTCTTTAAATTCAAAACATAAAAATTGAAAAGCACAAAATTCCACTAATACGAAGATAATAATTTAAAATTCAACTCTCCCAGATTAAAAAAGGCAAAACTCAATACGCCAGAGAATTCGCACATTTCATGCGGAAAGGCGTTCGAAGGAAGCGAACCAACGTCGAGAAATGTCGCCCGCAGCACGGGAATTCTCCTAGCGATGTACAGCAGCGAAGCAATTTAAATTTTGATATTCTCAGTATTTTTACAATACGTGGTCGTAACAAAAATAAAAGTGTATTGATTTTTTTCGTACATTATTTTTTCAAATTTTTTTTTCATTTTGTTTTCCTTTTTCTATTGGATTACACCAAGCAATTGTGAGTATAGTTTTTAAATAATCGACTTTTCTTCATTATAACTAACATAGAACAAGAACGTGGGGGAGCAAACGATTTTAAAGCGGAATTAAATAATGAAATTAAGCAAAAGATAACTTTCACGTTTTGTTTTTCTCACTAAACTTAAATTGTATTTTGCTAAAGTTAAAAATCGGCATAATTTTTCTTGTTTCTCTTTCAATATACAACAACTGGATACCGGAACAGATCGACTTAGCGTGCATGGTTTTTACAGTAAGGCCGTCCGGCTTTCGCATAAAAGCTTTGTCCTTCCAAATTCTTCTTGCACATCTAAAAATGGGGCGAAAAAAAGGGAATACAATATTAGTATCTTAGATGGCTTGAAGCGATGAACCAATTCTAAGTGAAACTTACGGTGCAATTGAAGCATTGGCTGTGATAGTTATGTGACAGAGCTTCTACCCAACGATCTCCAGCTTCGACGGGAAATCCGCATGCAAAACATTTGGTCGTGAACAGTTCATTCCAATCAGCTTCACAATATGGACGACCATCTTCCAAGAAGAATGGGCTGTTGCCAAACAACTTGCCACAGTAAGTGCAGTTGAAACATTCTGGATGGAAGTGCTTGCCAATGGCATTCAAACAATCCCCCTATTGAATGGATAGAAAAAAAAACAGTTTCATCATTTAAAATGATTTTATTTAATGGTTGAATAGTGAATATTTACCTTAATTTTGCCATTGCATTTGTCGCATGGTGGAGCCAAGAATTGCTCAAAACAGTATTCGCAATACAAGTCACCCTTCTCTTCAACGAATCCGATATCTTGAAGTGGTCGTCGGCAGGTGCCGTTCACGCAAACAAAATGATCTGGACACCAGATGCGACCCAAAGCAGTAATGAATGGCCCTCTTCAAATTTTCAAAATGATTTAAAAAAAACAAGAATAATTAATTTAAATCCCAAATTGTTATTCCATCCAATAAGATTCGATCATTACGTGCAATTAATGCAGAATAGAACTAAACAACACTCGACACGAGTTAATTAAAGGGAAAAATAAATTGACAATGAACATCAAAAATACATCTTCAACAACAAAACGACACTAAATGTCAAGTGCATACAAATGAACTACCGATCAAAATTACGTGTGTCATTTCGGTTGGAAAAATTGAACAGAAAAAATCGTTTGTTAATTGAATTTTGGTTGGTTCGTTCGTTGTGTGAACGCGTGAACGAACCGTGAGTGCAGTTGCATTTGGGCTTACCTCGTGATTTTGATGTGGCAGACGGAGCAAACAGGATGTTTACCATCCTGTAGTCCGGTCGCAATTTCTGTTGCATGAGATGTTATCAAATTATTATTATGGTTAAGGAATCGATTCTGATCGAAATTGTCCTTTTCAATGTACGAACGTCGATCACGTGCATGCGTAGTTAGTTCTGGTTTGGTATTTTTATTACGAAAAACAACACCGTTCGAATGACCATTGGTGTGTTGTTGCTGTTGCTGTTGTTGATTGTTTACTTGATGATGGCCATGGGTTTGGTGCTGATATTGTGATTGGATTGGGTTCGGTTTGGCTGAAAATCCATCAATAGTAGGTTTACTTGTAAATGTCTGTTCATTGTCAATGTGATCAACGTTTTCATTTAAATTGATCTGTCCGATCGATGTGCGTTTGTGATTTTCACCGTGGAGAAAATCCGTTTTTTGATCGCTTAGTTCGGATGGTGATGGCGGAGGCGGAAAATCGGCAGTTATCGGTGATGTTGGGATTATGAGCGGCATTGCGACTGTTGTGATATTAGTATCCGAATTGGGGCTTAGTTTTGGCACAGCTGCGTTAATTGTATTAAACGATCGAAAGGCCGGTTTACCATTATTATACGTGGCATTGCCATTAGTGTCATGCGAATGTTTATTGTCATTAATTATCATCGGTTTGTTTAATGTCGATGATATTAATTTATGTGCATGGCCATTCTGTAAGTTTTTTTCATTGTTAAGCCGTGACTCAAGCATACCGGTCAGAATTTTGCCAGCGTGTGCTTTGAAATTTTCCTTAGTATCGCTTTCAATTTTCAAATTTAACACGGAATTTGTGAGCATTTCAGTCGCTTGACCCGGTTCATAATCGTTCGTTGTTGTATCATCAAATGAGTTTTCCATCGGTTTTTTGTTAGCATTCATATCAAGCTGTGCCGTTGGCGTGTCTGCCAATTCATTTGCTGCAATTAATTGTGTTAATAAACAGAAAGAAAAACAGGGGAAAAACATTAAAAAAAACACATGCAAAACGCATTAGCAAATTAAAAAAACATCAATTGTTAAGTGTAAATTACTTAAAATTATTTATGCTAAAAATTCAAATGCGAACAAATTAAATGCAAAAAGACTATTTAAGGGGTTCAAATCTCATTACATCAATACATTTATCATGCAATTATGCAAGCAAGCATAAAATTGGCGATACAATGAAAATGCCTTGTTGTTAGTGCGTGTTTTTTTCATCTTTGTAATGTTTTTATTTTTCTATGCAAAATTAGGACACGCACACATATTGTACGGATGGCTGAGCAACAACAGATAGAGCATCAGTCAACGTGCGGTGAATCAAACGATTTTGTTTTTTTTTGCTAGAAAAGTGCAACAAAAATACTGCAAACGAACGAAAAATAAAGACAAAAAAAAAGAAAACAACGAATCGAGCAAACACACGGACATCGAGTAATACTGTGTTCACCTGATCTGTGCTTGACAGCAACCGCATTTCGGTATACGTCCGCCTGGAGCCACACTAGCATTTAGAACGCCACGTCCACGTTTCGGTGTTGATGTGGCGGCACCAATATTTTGCGAAAAATTCTTGTTCGATGAACCTGCACTGGCAGGGGTTGGATCACTTACACTTACAGTATTTTGGTTGTTGTTAAAATTGGATGGCTTAAAGCCAGGAATTGAGATGGATATAGTCGGTTTGGAAGTACTACCATAGTTTGGATTAGACAAAAAAGCGCTTGGACCGGCTGTGGTTAGAGATTGATAAGCCGATGATTGATATTGCGAGGTTAGTGAAGAAGCGTTGGCGTTTAGATTTGAGCTACTGTACTGATCATCATAGGCGGCTACATCGATTGGCGGTGGGAAGGAGATTTTTTGCGGAACAGGAGATACTCTCGGCGAGAGAGCCGATCTTTGTGGGATGGGAGACAGTCGTGGTGGAGCAAAAGACGTCTTTGGTAACGATGGAGGTGGAAAAGATGTCTTCTGAGCAATCGGTTTAGCCACTTTGGCTACCGGTTCGTTTAGAATTGGAGTTGGTGTTGGTGTTGGAGGTTCGACAATTTTGTTGCCAATGGGAAAACCAGATTCAGTTATATCGGGTGTTATTTGTGGGAAACGATACGAGGACACAACATTTTTGCTGCTTGATTGTGATGTTTCTGACAAGCGTCGAGCTTGACGTGCGACAAACCCTTTGCCATACGTTTCGGATTGGTATTCGTTTGCAATAGCACCAATAGCAATTTTCTGTTGCAATTCACTCACACCGCCCGAACAGCTGCTCGTATGAATTTCGGTTGTGCTTGACTTTTGGGTGTGCTCAAATTCTTCAACAACTCGACGATTTTGTTGCACTTGCACATTACCGACCTGATACATTGAGCTACTTTGCATATCCGATTTCTTGGCTTCATTCAATTCGGCGCCAGTCGAATGGGTTTCAATGCTCAATCCACCTTTCTGTTCGCGATGAAACACCTCTGGTTGGGCAACAAAACTTTGCGATGCCGTTGAATAGCCTTGTCTCGATGCGGCCAACAATTGAGCACCCGATTGGCCGGTTACAATGCTTGGCACACCGATCGAAGTGGATAGCTCAAGTGAATCGGGCGTTGTAATGCGTGGTGCTTGGATTTTCAAGACGTTCGCTGGCGGACCGGATGCATACGGTTTCATGGCGTCGGGTCGTGGCGATGGTGATCGCGGGTTTGTCGGATCAAACGTAAATGAATTCGGTGCGCCGTAGTATTCACAAACTAAATTTTGTTGGTAATAGGGCACCAATGGTGGTGGCTTATTGATGAGCGATGGTGTGGTTGAACGCATCGGTTCAACTATGTCTTTCGGATCGAGTGTTTGAAATGTCATTGTGATGGGAGCGGTACGATTTTCCGACAATGTTGGCACAACAGTTGCCACCGTTGATGCACTTTCCGAAGAAAATGACGATTCGACGGCCGTCGTCTTTTGCACATCCACTACAACTGTGCTCTCAGTTCTTGCACTTTCCGTTGCTGTTGCCGATGATGATGATGCCGTTGATGCTGAAATAGTAATGGCAATTGGTTTTGAAACGGATTCGGTTTTTTCATGTGGTACATCACAAAAAGCAAGCGGAACGTTTTCTTTTAGCTCAGGTGGCTCAGGTGTTCGAATTGGTGACTGTGATGCCAAATTAAACCATTGCCTCTGATATTTTGGTATCGTTTTTGGGCTTTGCAGGCCAGACTGTACGTATGATTTGACTGGCGTGCCGGGTGGTGGTGGGAAATTGTTTGTTTTGACAAACTTCATGTTACGATTGGATTCTTTGGTTTGAATATGGCATGCTTTGTTTTTTGTGTTGGTCTGTGTTTGATCGACTGAATCAATGGTGGTTTTTTTGGTTTTATCGACATTCTCTGTGCATACAGATGATGACCGTGATTGACAGTGAGGTGACTGATTGTATGATGAAAGTGGTTTGAATGGATCAACTTTGCGAAAACCTTTAAGCGGAGCAAATGTCGTACACTTCTTACTCAATTCAGCATCGAGGGTCTTCGAAATGAGGGCACGCACTTCGGCCGACTCTTTTTCTTGTTTTTCTTTCTCCAATCGAACGATGCGCTCGGTATCAGTTTCATCCGGTAAATCTGGATTGAATTTGGTGATTGGTTTAGTTGGTGCTGTGGTCAATGCATCAACTAAGGTAACGTCGGGTGCACGTGGTAAACCTTCAATTTGTGAAATGACATCATTTTCGAATGGAGTAAATGGTCGAAGTGGTGCTACCGTCAATGCTTCCACAAATGGTGACTTTGTGCGCAATGGCTCGTGCCGTTCAATCGGAAGCAATGGGATATCCGGTGGGAAATACGGAGCGCTTTCTTCTGGCAACGGAACATTCTCGTAAATCGGTTTGAACCAATCCATTGATGCACTGGAATCAGAGCCGGTAAAAAGTGATGATAAAAATCCCTTTTTCGACGGCTCTTCGATTTCCACTTTGACTTGTTCATCTTCCGTTTTTTCCAGTAAAACAGATTGAACTTCCTCCACTTTTTGTTCGACTTCAAGAGTTTGCCGGTCGATGGCACTAGTGGTGGTAGTCGACGTTTGTACATAGCTTTCATATGTGCTGTTATCGGTAACAGTCTCTGGCAAATCCGAAATGGTATACGGTTTGTCAGACGCTGTTGTCAATGCCTGCACCATTAAGCTTTTCCATTCTTTTGGCGTTGCATTGTAGATTATGTTCGGCGATGGTGTCACGGATTTTCGATCGAATGGAAGTTTGAGTTGTGAATTGGGCTCTTGAGCTGCTTGTGACAGCTGCAGTTCGTGCAATTCCTGTAATTCTTGTGACTCGTGCGTGTCCTGTGATTCCTGAACATTCATTTCAGATAGATTCTGTTCTTCTGCTATGCTGGACGGTTGACTACCGCTATTGATGAGAGTATCTGTTTCAACTTCGGTGATATTGGGAGAAAATCCGACTTTTTTCGGCAATTTCGGTGGGGCCGAAATCGAATAGTCACCACCATCAAATGTGTTGCCTTTGATATAATTCACCAGTTGCGATGTGTTGATTGTACTACAAATTGTATCGGAACATTCTTGTGCACTGCGTCTGCCCGAGAAACCCATCAAATCCGTTGAACCTGATGAAAATGAGCCACGTTGCTGTTGAATGGACACCACTTCGTAATCACAATTCGATGAATTCAAATCGAGAGATGAATGATCGTAAAAGCTTTGACTTTGACTCTGTAACAGTGCCACTTGAGCATTGTACATGCGTTGATACTCTTCGGATGTGGTTGTCGTCGTTGTACACGTCGACGTATAACTGTCCGAGCAACTTTCCGTTAATTCGTTATGCTCTCGCAAATTCATCGAAGTGAGTTGTGGTGCCGAGCGACTCTCTTGTGTGAGCCATGAAGCTGGCACCATATCGATGACATCCTGGACTTTGGTGGTTTCAACTTCCGTTTTTCCGGCTGTGGCACAGAATCGTTGTTCGACGCTGGTTTGGGCAATAAATTTGGGCTGCACATCAATCGGTGAAATGATAAAACAAAGAAACCACTCAATTTATCTGACGAAGAATTGAAAATGCGCCGCATTATCTCCATAGCATTTTGACAGGCGAACACTCTTGAAAATGTTGAACGAAATACATACACAAAAACTCTCGAAACGAATTTTTTTCGCACGCATTTCTATTCGATATTTTCGAGAGTTGTAGCTGAAAAAATGCCGTGGAGAAGATGAGGAACGTCGCAGCGGTGCATTGGTTCGCTTGTTCGTTACCTGGACGCGTTGTGTACCAGGCGGTGGAATATACAATGGAGATGCAGTTGGAGTATAACGTTGATCGTCCTCAGGCGGCGGTGGCCAGCTGAAAAGTGACGTTGATGGACATGGTAATTCATCAGCAAAGTCAAGGTCATAACCTGTTTCCGATTGCTGTTGCAGCGTTGTTTCTTCTGTTTTGCCGCCAGATAAGTTTCGATGGCAATTGTAACGTAAAATCAATTTGACATTTTCGACCAGACAAAGATTGTGACAAACAGACGGACAAAATGGGCAGATAGAGAGATTCCAGAAAGAAAGAGGATTTTGTGTTTGGCAACAGAGAGACAGAGTGAGAGAGAGAGAAAGACAAACATCCAACACACAAAAATGTCAAAGTCGGAAGGAGGAAAATGGGCGGTGAGGCAGTGCGAAAAAATGTAATATTTATAACATTAATAATCTTGCTGAAGCACTAACTGGTTAAAGCTTTTTGTTTTTTCTGTGTTTTGTGTTTCTTTCATTTTGCTTTTCTTCTTTTTTACAAATCAAAATATTTCTAAAGAATCAAAAAGCGGCACAAAAATGATTACGATTGCCACTTGGCGATTTTGTATATTGTCATGCGATCATGTTTTAAGAATGCTTGAAATAATGCGCACAATGAATACACACAAATGAGCGAAATGTTAGTAATACGTTGTCGAAATGAAGCAAACTTATCAGTTGGAATGTTAACGATATCATTTAGTGAGAACTCACAAAGAGAAGAGAGCGAACAGAAAAAAAAGATTATCGCGCGTTTCGTGTGAATAAAAGGGCTTGAAATCTCACAACAAATGCTTTTGTTGCCAAAACAACGGCAGAAAAAAAAATCTCGGTTAACAATTTTTTTTGCGTCGGCTTTTTGATCAGTAACTTGAATGTAATGCATTTACATGCCTCAAATCATATTCGATGTGGTTTTATGGTGAAAATGAATTCTTTTCATCAACTCAACAGAAAAAAAAAATTGTTGTATAAAAATCTTTGAATAGATCACAGCTAGCATAAAAACTGTATGCGAAAGCAGATTCATCAATAAAAAAAATCGATTTTAAATTATAATAAGCGTAGTTAAATCAAATGCTCGGATTCAAATTCAAAACGGAGCACTCATCGTATGTCAAACGCAATGCTTGAACAAACAGTGAGCAGAAAGCCAACAAAAAAAATGTATAATCGGCTTTGAACGGAAGTCGAGTTGAAGCTGCAAGTATTTGCATGAAAACCTGGAATTGGGCAGTAAATTGGCGGAGAGTGTCGATTCATTCACGATTTCGTGAAAAATAAACGCAAACTATATTGTTGTTTTTTTTACAAATGCTTGTTACTGATTATTTATTTAACCATTTATTTTTCTTTTGTTTGTCGATAAAATAACTCTTTAAAGAAAAAAATTGATGAAAACGACCGATAAATAAACAGAAAAAAATTCAATTCAAAAAAAGCCCAAAGTGGTCAATAAAAACAACGAATTACATAACAATATACAAATGTTCAATTGATATATTTGGTTTTTATAAGCTTAATAAAAATGAGTCTCCTTTTTTCTAAATAGTCGCATTTTTTGAAACAAAAGAGAAAAAAATTCATTACTTATCAAGGGACCATTATTATCGATTTCAATTAATCGCTTCATTTCTTTTTTTTTTATTTTGGATGTTGTTGATTTTTTTTTCATTTTAACGGGAATAAGAAAAAAATTATAAATAAAATAAAACGAAACGAAATGTGTGTATGCTTTTCATTGTGTTTGTGTGTGCGTTTTTTTTTTGGTGATATACAAGGCAAAAATTGCACTAAGCGTTTTGGTGATAATAAGGTATGTATATATCATCAAATTTAACAGAATTTCTGTTTTGATTTATACCTTGATATTGATTGTAATTGGCGCCAGGATAACCTGTATTGTATCGTCCTGAATCGATCGATTGTGATTGAGTGTGATCGAATTGATTCGAGTGAGTAAGTTTGCGCGCGGTTGGTGTTTGTGTGATAATTGGTTCACCGTTAACATAGATAACAAAATGGACATATGTGAAAGAAAAACAAAAAAAATTACACATAATGACAGATATTTGTATGCAGGGCCGAGATGAAACAGATGTGTGTGTTGGTTTATGACTGAATTTATATTATGCCAACGATTTATGTGATGAATGATGGGAAAATTTCATAGTGATTTTTCAATTTCGACCGATTTACAAGATACAAGAACATAGAACATTGAGGGTTATTGAATGAATGAATGAATTATGAGTTACGAATGTTTGTTATGTTTACACTTAAATACATTCAATGTCATACTCGTATGGTAATAAATCTATTTCCGGAATCAATGAAATGTGGAAAATGCGTTGTTTCGTTTTCCATCGACGCATTTCAAAGACTCCTCAATGAATGAACGATGAATGAGATTTTTCATTTGAGAGAAAATTGTTTGTTTCAAAAGTCGTTAAATTAAATGCAAGTTTATTTTTCCCAATGGAAAGGAAAAGAAACAAACAAATGATGTGATTACTAACCTGGTGCGTTTTGGCCAACTGTGGATCGTGGTAAGGTGTGGGAACCATAGTTGTTAGCAAAGGTTGGTGCTGGTTTTGGTTGCGACCAGCTTTGTTGATGCATAGCTGGGCTTCGAGGTCCTGCAGTTGGTACACCGAATGGTCGTGGTCCACCAAAGTTCGATTTAACCTAAATACCCAACAGAAGAAACAGAAGAAGAGAAGAAAAAATTAGAAAAATATTTCCACAATTACCAGCAATAAAACTTCGGAAAAGATTCTCTCAATTAAAAAGCGGAGATAATGTTGGCTTTAAAATAATTTCATTACAGTTATATAGTTTTTTTTTTGTTCTAGTCTAACAAACACACACATGTAGAAGCCCATACGTTAGAACAACAATGGTCGATTTTCTTTTGTACGTATAAAAATGTTTATGTTTGTTACAGTTTCCATACATGGACTGATTAAATGAAGCTGAAGTGAGTGAGTGACACAATGCAAAAAGAGAGAAAAAAACAAGAAAAACGCGCGCGCTAAGCGTACACTTACCTTATAGTTAATGGGTTTTCCTTTACCTGGTGGATGAACGCTTCTAATAACATCACCGTTAAGTGTTTTATATGCGAAATTTTCACCGCAACCGATTAGCTCGTTGGACGGTTGTTTGATGGTGCCGTAGATCGAATCGGCCGCCATTTTACCATTAGTTGTTGTTGTTGTTGTTGTTGTTTCATGAACCGTTTGATCGATCGATGCTAATTTATTGCACGTAATCGACGATTCATGATGCAAATCATTGAAATCAATCTGATCGTTATCGCTACTGTCTTCATGTTCATTGTTGTTGTTGTTGTTATTGTTGTTGTTGTTGTTGTTGTTGTTGTTGTTGTTGTTGTTGTTGTT